>NC_064853.1:41951416-42213916 GCF_024139225.1 Suncus etruscus
CTCAGAAGACTTCATGTGATATTAGGGATCAAACTCAGGTACGTGTGTACAAGGCAAGCACCCTACCTGCTGTCCTATCTTTCCAGTTCCCCCAAGTAGAGATTATATAAATATTAACTTGAATTAGGGTATGGCTCAACCTTATAGCAATTTCTTTGCATGTCTGATACTTTGGCTTTAGTTACTGACCCCACAACACATGCACAAAAGGTAAACATAAAAAGTTCTTTTATAGGAAGCATTGTGCCCTTTCCCCCATTTATTTTGTGCTTAAATTGAGGTATCTTTATCAACTCATTACACTTTCTTCTAGAGGAGTATCTTATTTTTTTTCTCTGCTGTTAATGTGAATAAATTTAGAGACCTTAGTAAATACAGATGAGAAAAGAACTGTTTCTACATTTTTGTAAATGTATTCTGGATTGTACTGTATTTATTTATTTATTTATTTATTTATTTATTTATGTTTTTGGGTCACACCCATCAGTGCTCAGGGGTTACTCCTAGCTCCACGCTCAGAAATTGCTCCTGGCAGGCTCGGGAGACCATATGGGATACCAGGATTCAAATCAATGACCTTCTGCATGAAAGGGAAACGTCTTACCTCCATGCTATCTCTCCAGCCCCTTATTTTTTATTTTTAGGACCATAACCAGCAGTGCTTATGGCTTACTCCTGACTGAGCTAAGGGATCACTGTTGGCAGTGTTCAGGGAATCATATGGGATGCCGGGGATCAAACCCAGTCTGCAGTGTGCATAGCAAATGTTCTACCCACTGTACTGTCTCCCTGGCTTCATTCTATATTAAAAATTAATAGTTTTTTGTTTGGGTACCATACACAGCCATGGTGAGAAATTATTTCTGACTCTGCATTCAGAAATTATTCCTGGTGGACTCATGGAGGCTATATGGGATGTCCAACATTGATCCTGGGTTACCTGTATATTAGGCAAATGCCCTACATGCTGTGCTTATCACTCAGCCCTGTACTGTATGTTTTAAAACTACATTTATACATATATTTTTCTATGAATTAATCTTTTTTTTTTTTTTGGTTTTGGGCCACACCCGGCAGTGTTCAGGGGTTACTCCTGGCTATCTGCTCAAAAATAGCCCTTGGCAGGCACGGGGGACCACATGGGACTCCGGGACCCGAACCAACCATCTTAGGTCCTGGATCGGCTACTTGCAAGGCAAACACCACTGTGCTATCTCTCCCCCCCTATGAATTACTCTTGTAGTTCAGCTTTTAAAAAGACATCAGTTCAAGGGGCTGGAATGATAGTGCAGTGGTAGGGCATTTGCCTTGCACACAGCTGACCCAGGACGGACCTCGGTTCGATCCCTGTTGTCCCATATTGTCCTCAAAGTCAGGATCGATTTCTCAGTACGTAGCCAGGAGTAACCCCTGAGCATCACCAAGTGTGACCCAAAAACCAAACCAAACCAAACAAAAACAAAAACCACATCAGTTCAGAAACAGATTTTTTTCAAGTCTGCTCAAGTTTTTCAGCCTTTATTAAATACATGAAAGGATTGTTTTCAAAATAGCAAAGATAGGGGGATGATGAGACAGAACTTTTTCAGTCTGGTCTTCACCACCACCCTGCCCTATAGAACTGGGGATTGAACTTGGACTTCCTGTATGTAAAAGCATACACACAGCCTACTGAACTCTTCACCTGTGAAATGTGGTCTTAAAATCAACATTTTCTTTTTCTTCTTCTTTTTTTTTTGGTTTGTTTTTTGGGTCACACCCAGCAGCACTCAGGGGTTACTCCTGGCTCAAATCAGAAATCACTCCTGGGGGGCCAGGGTGGTGGTGCTAGAGTTAAGGCATCTACTTTGCAAGCGCTAGCCTAGGACGGACCACGGTCCATTCCCCCAGTGTCCCATATGGTCCCCCAAGCCAGGAGCAATTTCTGAGCGCAAAGCCAGGAGTAACCCCTGAGTGTCACCAGGTTTGACCGTAAACAAAAACAAACAAAAAAATCCTGGCAGGCTTGGGGGACCATATGGGATGCCGAGATTGGAACCACTGTCCTTCTGCATGCAAGGCAAAACTTCCTACATCCACGCTCTTTCTCTGGCCCCAAATAAACATTTTCTTGGAATTAGGGTGGCATGTTAATTTTATTTATGTATTTATTTCTGTATGGGCCATACCCAGCAGTGCTCAGAAGTTACTCCTGGCTCTGCACTCAGAAATCACTCCTTCCTGGGGCCTGAGCAATAGATAGTACAGTGGTAGGGCTTTGCCTTGCATGCAGCTGACCCAGGATGGACCTGGGTTTGATCCCCAGCGTCCCATATGGTCCCCCGAGCCAGGAGTAATTTCTGAGCACATAGCCAAAAGTAACCCCTGATCGTCATCAGTGTGGCCCAAAAAAATAAACAAAACGAAACCAAAACCAAAAAGAAAAAGAGAAATCACTCCTGGTAAGCTCAGGGGACATATGGGATGGCGGAACCAAAACCAAAAAGAAAAAAAGAAATCACTCCTGGTAAGCTCAGGGGACATATGGGATGCCGGGGTCTGCCAGTCAGCTGCTAGCAAGGCACACACCCTACTGCTGTGTTATCTCTCTGGCCCGGTATGTTAATTTTAACTTTGAACTGATGAAAGATGACCATTCTTTTCTAAATGGTTGAGGTTCCTTTTTTTTTTTACCTTTTGGCTTTTGACTTTAGAGTGGTAGGTAACAAAACTTTTCAACAAAATCCAATCTTTACCTAGATAGAATCACATTTGTCTTTTTTTTTTTTTTTTTGTCATACCCACTAGCACTCAGGGGTTACTCCTGGCTCTGTGCTCAGAAATTACTCCTGGCAGGTTCAGGGGACCACTAAGGATCAAACCCAGGTAGGCTGTTTGCAAGGTAGACATCCTACCTGCTGTGCTATGGCTCTAGGCCTTAGAATCGTATTTTAAATTTGTTTTAGCCATGACCTAGTGATGCTCAGGACTTACTCCTGGGTCTGCATTCAGTAATTATTCCAGTCAGTGGGCAGGAACTGTATGGGATGCCAGGGATTAAACCCTGGTTGGCCATTTGCAAGGCAAATGTTCTACCTGCTGTAATAATCACTTTGGTCCCTATATTTTTTCACTCCCTGAAACCTAAATTTAAGATTGCTTTTACTGAGAAGGTATTACATATTTGCCATACATAGTCATAGTCTGAACTACAAATACAGACCATTTAATGCTTCATTTGATCTTAATTTCAATGGGGCCTGTTTTAAATGGACCATCTCTTACCATCTTCTGCAATGTATTATTTAGCTCAGCAGGAATGAAATAGCTCTTTTAACTCACCAGGGTGTGATGACCTCAGTGAGACTAGCATTGTTAGCAGTCTGTAAAAAGCTATTTTTGAACCATGTTATTTAGAAGTCATTGCTGTTCTTTGTTGCAAAGGAAGTTTTGCAAGAAAAATGCCCTTTGTTCCCCATGAGTTCATCTCTAGGGTTAGTGAGGCATGTACTTTTCACTGGGATACCATAGTATAAACTGTTATTTCTGAAGGAGGTCTGCATTGTGGAAGGTGGATCTGGGGCAAGAAGGAGCATTTGTGGGAGAAAATTCAAGAAGTCCTGACTAACTGAGTAAGCAAAATTCATTGTAACAGAATGACTTTTCCCTTTAGACTTTGAGATGGAATTTCATATGTGTGTGTGCACATGCACACGTGCATGCACATACTTTTACATGAAATCTTAAAGATTCAGAAGGGGTCGGAGAAATAGCCTGGAGGTAAGGCAGCAGAAGGTTAGTGGTTCGAATCCCGGCATCCCATATGGTCCCCTGAGCCTGCCAGGAGCGATTTCTGAGCATAGAGCCAGGAGTAACCCATGAGTGCTGCCAGGTGTGACCCAAAAACCAAAAAATAAAATAAAAAAGACTAATATTTTCAGTTGCCAAGACAAATTTTTCAGTGGTAGTGAATACTTGCCTTAATCCCTGAACAAAACAAAATCTGGAGGGCCGGAGCAATAGCACAGCAGGTAGGGTATTTGCCTTGCACACGGCTGACTCGAGTTCAATCTGCAGCATCAAATATGGTCCCCCACACCTGCCAGGAATGATTTCTGAGTGCAAGGCAGGAGTAACCCCTGAATGCCGCTGAGTGTGGCTCAAAAACAGAAACAAAAATAAAAACAAAAAAAAACACCGAAACAAAATCTAAGGCTTTGTGAAAATTTAGAAGATATTTGTTATTGGCAGATTGTGTGGCTTCCCATTTTATGTATAGGTGTGTGTTTTTATGATTTTTGTAACTGCCCTTCTATAGGAGAAAACTACACCTACAACTGGCAGCTGATTACACATCCTAAAGACTACAGTGGAGAAATGGAAGGGAAATATTCTCAGCTCCTCAAACTATCCAAGGTGAATTTCTGTATTCTCCAGCATTGGTATAAAGGTGTTGACTGTCTTCTAACATGTATAATTAGAATTTTCTGTTCATACTGAAGCTGAGCAAGTATTTGTTATTCTGTTACCCTCAAATTTTCTTTTCTTTTCTTTTTTTTGGAGGGGGGTTTGGTTTTTTTTTTGTTTGGTTTGGTTTTGGTTTTTGGGTCACACCCGGTAGCACTCAGGTTACTCCTGACTCTATGCTCAGAAATCGCTCCTGGCAGGCTTAAGGGACCATATGGGATGCCGGGATTCAAACCACTGACCTTCTGCATGCAAGGCAAATGCCCTACCTCCATGTTATCTCTCTGGCCCCGGGGGTTTGGTTTTTGGGTCACACCTAAGTGATGCTCAGGGGTCACTTCCTGCTATGTGCTCAGAAATTGCTCCTGGCTTGGGGGATCATATGGGACGCCAGGGGATCGAACCACGGTCTGTCCTAGATTAGTGTGTGAAAGGCAAATGCCCTACCGCTTGCGCCGTCGCTCCGTCCTCTACCTTCAAATTTTCATTTGTGGCAAGGAAATTGTACAAGCATGGTGATAGCTGAAAAGATATAGCAAACAACTTTTCTTAAAAAATAGGAGTTGGGGCTGGAGAGTTAGCATGGAGGTAAAGCATTTGCCTTGCATGCAGAAGGACAGTGGTTTGAATCCCGGCATCCCTTATGGTCCCCTGAGCCTGCCAGGAGCGATTTCTGAGCATAGAGCCAGGGTGTGACCCAAAATCTAAAAAAAAAAAAAAAAGGAGTCACCACTAACAGTACTTGGGAGACCTGGCCACTGGTAATGCCAGCCCCATGGTCTAGAATTCATAGTTCAGTGCTTGAGATGCTCAGGGGTTACTCCTGGCTCTGCTGTCAATGATCACTTCTGGTGGGGATTGGGGGACCATATGGGATGCTGGGGGTTTATCCTCGTTTAGTCACATACATGAGCACCCTACCCACTATGTTATCTCTTCAAACCATACCAAACTACTTTTAGAGGTAATATTTGAGTTTAGAATTGGTGAGATAAACTAGGTTGTGACCCATGGCTTTTTTTTTTCTTTTTTTTTTTTTTTGAGCATTCTTTTATTATGGTAGAGGGAATTATTTTTAAGTGGTACTGAGGAGGCCCTTGGTCTCCTGGTGATTCTTGGCCAACTAAGCATATGATTCAATTTGATGCCCTGAAGATGTGGTGCTGCAGATTACCCAGGTTGCACCAGCAGTGCCTCATCTGTGTGTGTTGGGGACCTCGAGGAATGTGCTTGGCGATGGTAAGGGGACCATGTGGTAATGAATATTGAACTGGGTTGGCTGCAGTCAAGGCATGCCTCTTAACCCTGTACTGCCATCTCTGGTCCTTTAACTCATCCTGATTTTTGTGTTTTTGTTTTTGTTTTTGTTTTGTTTTTTGGGCCATACCCATTTAATGCTCAGGGGTTACTCCTGGCTAAGCGCTTAGAAATCGCCCCTGGCTTGGGGGGACCATATGGGATGCCAGGGGATCGAACCGCGGTCCTTCCTTGGCTAGCGCTTGCAAGGCAGACACCTTACCTCTAGCGCCACCTCGCCAGCCCCTCATTCTGATTTTTGAGGGCCACATCCAGAGATGCTTAGGGATCACTCTAGAAGGTGCTCAGATATAACTCCTGGATCATGCAGTGCCAGGAAGTGAACCAGGGCTGTCTTCATTGCAAGATAAGAGCCTTAATCCCTATGTTGTCTCTTCAACCCCATTCTTTTATGTAGGGTATGGGATTTAGTATAGTTGTTGAGAACTTTGGAGATGTCTATATTCTTGATTATACAATCTTATTAATCTATTCTTTTAACAACAACTAGAGGAATAGAATGGTTCCCTGAGCTTGCCAGGGGTAATTTAGAGTTATCTTAAAATGCCTTCTTTGCAAGTGTATGGTCTTGAGTTCAAATCTCTGGTGTCTTGTGTGCTAATGCAGTTCTGGCATCTCTGCTGTTTGCATGGAAGTTCTGCTGTTTGGGATTTTCAGCACCACATGATTTCTAGCAGGATCACAGCCCGATGTATATACGTATAAAAAGGGGTCCGACCCAAGTTGAGCATCTCAACTAAAAAGTTGTGCAAGTGCCATGGCCAGAGAAGTGTGGCCCTTGGTGAGCATGTATGTGAGTACCATAGCAGCCCCTGGAAAGTACTACAACTATAACTTGGGCATCTCAAATAATGAGTGCAGCCTATGATAAGCAGTACAAGTAGATGTGCAAGTACCACAGCCAGGTATGTGTGTCATCACAAAAACAAGGGGAGGGAAATGGGAGAAGATAATTAAAAAAGATAACTCTGGAACTGAAGTGATAGTACAGTGGGTAGAATGTTTGCTTGCACATGGCTGACCTAAGTTTGATCCCTGACATCCCGTATAGTCCCCTGAGCACCTACAGGAGTGAACCTTGGCATAGAGCATAGTCATGTATCAAGCTTTGAGGATTTACTACAATGTAATCACAAAAGAAACTTTCAAGGACCATAAAATCTTGTAGGTGATACTGATAAGATACATGCTTTAACTAGGGGGATGCATCAGGTCATTGCATGGAGTTATTGACCTGCTGAGAGTAGATGGACCACACTCTGTGGTGCTCAGGTTTAGTCCTGTCTCTGTACTTAGAGTTCACCTTTCCCCCCCCCCCTCTGTTTTTTGGGGGGTTTTTTGGGTCACACCTGGCGGCACTACATGGTTACTTTTGGCTCTGTGCTCAGAAATTACTCCTGGCAGGCCCGGGGGACGATATGGGTTGCCAGAAATTGAATCTGGGTTGGTCTTGTGCAAGGCAAACACCCTACCCACTGTGCCATCACTCTGGCCCCTTTTTCCAAATTTCGAAAAGCTGAACCACTGTGAGATATACAGTTACAAAGTTGTCCACGACTGAGTTTCAGTCATTCAATGTTTCAACATCATCACTTGGGGTTTTCTCTTTTTTTTTTTTTTTTTGGTTTTTGGTTTTTGGTTTTTGGTTTTTGGTCCTGGATCGGCTGCTTGCGAGGCAAACGCCGCTGTGCTATCTCTCCGGGCCCAGGGTTTTCTCTTGACCATGCTCAGTTGACCTTATGTTTGCCAGGGTTGATTGTGTGCAGCGCAAACACCTTACCTGTTGTACTTTCTCTCCAGCCCAAAAGTATATTTTTAAAAAATTGGGGGGGGGGAGGGCACAGCCCATGTTTCTCTGAGTTTATTCATGAGTTTGTACTCAGGGATCACTCTTAGAAAAGCTTAGGGAACCATATGGGGTACTGAGGATTGAAACTATGTACACCGTATACAAAGCAAGTGCCTTATTGACTATACTATCTCTTCAGCTCCAAGATTAGATTTCTTTAGAATTTTACCTAGTTGGGATATGAAAAGTGACTTAACCTTCTCATCATAACACCCCAGAGCAATGGAAACAATATACCACTGAACTAAAAATTAGAAAACATGAACGGAGTTGTATTCAACCTGATTAATATGGGAAGTAAATTAGGATGTGCAAAGACCAAATTGCACAGAGCTTTATATATATATATATTTGCCAGGTTAAGGAAATTGAATCCTATTGAGAGAAACTAGGGAACTTTTGAATGCTTTTAGGTAGGAAAGCACATCATGTTCTTTTTTATTTTTCCTTGGGTTTGGGACCACATCCAGCAGTACTCAGGGATTACTCCTGGCTCTTTACTCAGGAATTACTACTGGTGTGCTTGGGGGACCACTGAGATGCCAGAGTAGAACTCAGTTCAGCCATATGAAAGCAAGAATCCTACCTGCTCTACTATCTCTCTGGACACTATATTTTTAGTTTACAAGAATTACTGTGACTGCAGTTTGGAGGAAATAAGAATCAAACTAGGTAAATTAATGTTGAATCTGACAAAATATGTATCTATGAGATGGTCATAACTTGAGTAGAAAAACTAAATAAATAAAACATAAAAGCCAGGGGCCAGAGAGATAGCATGGAGGTAAGGCGTTTGCCTTTCATGCAGAAGGTCGTTGATTCGAATCTTGGCATCCCATATGATCCCCCAAGCCTGCCAGGAGCGACTTCTAAGCATAGAGCCAGGTGTGACCCAAAAACAAAAACATAAAAGTCATTAAGTTTTAGTATATGATTTATAAATAACAAAATTAAAAAATAGAAAAATAAACTAGTTCAGTTGAAGTTCACTAAGGAGTAATTGGTATTTTTTTAATTAAAATTTCCATCTTAAAGTCTATACTTTTTTTATTTTTGGGCCACACCCGGCAGTGTTCAGGGGTTACTCCTGGCTCTGCATTCAGAAATCGCTCAGGGGACCATATGGGATGCCCAGGATCGAACCTGGGTCTGTACTAGGTCTGCATTGTACAAGCCAAACACCCTACCGCTATGCTGTCACTCTGGCCCCTAAACTCTATACCTTTTAGAGGCAAGGGAGGACACAGGGATTAAAGTACTCAAGATTTACTCTCATTTAATCCCTGGCACTGCATATTGGTTCCTCCATCACTCCAGGAGTCATCCCTAAGCAGAAGCTAATAGTAATAACCCCCCATGCCTGCCAGGACAGTTTCTGAGTGCAGAGCCAGGAGTAAACTCTGAGCACCACCAGGTGTGATTCCCCCCCCAAAAAAAGATATGAAAACAAAAACATTTAACCCTATCAGAAATGGGTAGAAAAAATGCACAGACCTTCTCTCAACAAAGAAATACAGATGGCCAAAAAGACACATGGAAAAAATGCTCCACATGACTAGTTATCATCAAAATAATAATGATATGAAAACTACGCCTGCACAGTGGGGCCGGACTGAAAAACTGTGAGTGCTGCCTGTTTGTGTGTCTGTCTACTATCCTGTTGCATGAACCTCTTGGGAGTGGGCTGAAAAGAGGCTCCAGCAGAGCACTTAGCTCCGCTTCGCTACGCGGCTGTGCGCTCTTTCTAAGAAAAGAACACCATCGAAACAAGAAGAAAAAATCACACTAAGAACTGTGCTAGATCACTGAAGCCCAGCATTTCTCTCCGGACTCTCTTCTCTGCTGCGTGCTCGGGCCTAAGATTTGATCCTGTGTGAGGCTTCATCCACAAAGGACTCCCCTCCCTTGGAGGCAAGTCGACCCATCCAGACAGGGCGGAGCCAGAGGAGTGTGCTGCCTGCATCATTTAGCCAATGAAATACCACCACAACACGTAGAAAAACCCACAATAAAAGTGTGACAATGGGGAAACAACGCAGGCCAGCCGGGTGTGACCCAAAAACCAAACACACACACACACACACACACACACACACACACACACACACACACAATCTAGAAATTGAACTTCCATATGATCCAGCAATACTACTTAGACTAGGGATATACCCTAGGAATCCAAAAACACCATGCAGAAAAGACTTTTATATTCGTATGTTCATTGTATCACTATTTACAATAGCCAGAATCTGAAAACAACCCAAGTGCCTGAAAACAGAGGAGTGGTTAATGAAACTGTGATACATCTACACAATGGAATACTATGCAGCTGTTAGGGAAAATGAAGTAATGAAATTTGAATATACGTAGATGGATATGGAGATCATTATGCTGAGTGAAGTGAGGGAGAGGAAGAGGGATAGACATACAGTAATCTCACTCAACTGTGGGGTATAGAAAAAGAAAAGACAGTATGGTAATAATATCCAGAGACAATAGAGATGAGGGCCAAGTGGACCAGTTCATGGTACGATGTTTGCCACAGAGAGTGATGAGTGCAGTTATGAGTAGAGAAGGGTCTACTATGACAATAATAGTTGGAACTGATTACTTTGACAAGAACTGGGTGCTGAAAGGGAATAAAGTGATATGCATGGTACCCCTTCATTAACAATGGTACAAACCAGTGTATGTGAGAGATAGAGTGAGGGAAAGAGAAAGAAAAGAAAGTGGGGGAGAGTGAAGAAGGGAGGGAGAGAAGCAAAATGCCTGCCTCAGAGGCAGGTGGGGATGGATGGATAGGAGGAACTAGGGACATTGGTGGTGGGAAAATGCATTGGTGAATGATGGTGTGCATTCTATGACTGAAACTCAATTATGAACAATTTTGTAACCACAGCACTTAAAGCTTTTTTGGGGGATGAGTTTGGGCCACACCTGGTGGCGCTCAGGAGTTGCTTCTGGCTCTGCACTCAAAAATCACTCCTGGGGCTGGAGACATAGCACAGCAGTAGGGCATTTGCCTTGCACTTGGCCAATCCAGGACGGACCCGAGTTCAATTCCTGTCATCCCATATGGTCTCCCAAGCCTGCCGGAGCGATTTCTGAGTGCCAGGAGTAACCCCTAAACACTGCTGGGTGTGGCCCCCCCCTAAAAAAATCACTTCTGGTAGGCTTGGGGGGATCATATGGGGTGCTGGGGATCGAACCTGGGTCACTCCCAGATCAGCCATATGCAAGGCAAACACGCTACCTGCTGCGTTATCACTCCGGCTCTAAATAACTTTTTAAAAAGCATTATAATGAAATGTTTATGCTGAGTCATTGGAAGAACATAGAAAGTTTGGAACAGTCATTATTTTTAGCTAGTCTCAGAAAATTATAGAAATGTGAGCTCCTGGGCTATAGTACAGCGGTAGGGCGTTCTTTTGCCTTGCATGTTGCTGACCCAGGATGGACCCGGCTTTGATGCCTGGCATCCTATGGTCCCCTGAGCCTGCCAAGAGCAATTTCTAAATGCAGAGCCAGGAATGTGACCATACCTGGAATGTGACCAGGTATGGCCCCCCAAAAAAAACAAAAAAATAAAAAATAAATATGAGATGCTTGAGACCAGGGGTACTACTCAATGAAAGCTCATGATTTGCATATATAAGATCCCAGGTTCTATTCCTTAAAGGTATGTCTTTTTTCACATTCAAACTTGAATCTTAGGGCAATGATTGGTGCATAGTGATCCTCAATAAATGACTGTTGAACAAAAGAAAATTTTAAAATTATTTTGGGGAGCCAGAGCAATAGCACAGTGGGTAGGGTGTTTGCCTTGCACATGGCAGAACTGAATTCATTCTCCAGCATCTCATGTGGTCCCCCGAACCTGCCAAGAATAATTTCTTAGTACAGACCCAGTAGTAATCCCTGAGTACCACTGGATGTGGCCAAAATATAAATTAAAAAAAAAAAAAAACGGGGCCGGAGAAATAGCATGCAGGATATTGGTGCGAATTCCGGCATCCCATAAGGTCCTCCGAGCCTGCCAGGAGCAGTTTCTGAGCATAGAACCAGGAGTAACCCCCAGCCATGCCAGGTGTGAACCAAAAACAACAACAACAACAACAACAACAATAGCAACAACAGGGGTTACAACACTTAAGGGTTACTCCTGGCTCTGCGCTCAGAAATCACCCCTGGCTTGGGTGACCATATGGGATGCCAGGGAATTGAAGCACGGTCTGTCCTAGGCCTTATGGCTTGCGCCACTGCTCTAGCCCCCCCCCTTTTTTTCTTTTTCTTTTTTTTTTTTTTTTTTTTTTTTTTGGTTTTTGGGCCACACCCGGCAGTGCTCAGGGGTTACTCCTGGCTGGCTGCTCAGAAATAGCTCCTGGCAGGCATGGGGGACCATATGGGACACCGGGATTCGAACCAACCACCTTTGGTCCTGGATCGGCTGCTTGCAAGGCAAACGCCGATGTGCTATCTCTCCGGGCCCTCTAGCCCCCCTTTTTTAAAATTTTGAACAGGAGTGATTTTTGAGTGCATAGCTAGGAGTAACCCCTGAGTGTCACCGGGTGTGGCTCAAAAAAAAAATCTTGGGGCCAAAGAGATAACATGGAGGTAAGGTGTTTGTCTTGCATGCAGAAGGACGGTGGTTCGAATCCCAGCATCTCATATGGTCTCCTGAGCCTGCCAGGATCGATTTCTGAGTGTAGAGCTAGAAGTAACCCCTGAACGCTGCCAGATGTGACCCAAAAAAACAAAAAACAAACAAACAAAAAGGAGTCTTAGTATGTGGTCAAGAATTGAGAATAAATAAGATTAATTGTTATATTAGGATAGTGGCATTGTGGTTGATCTTTTTTTTATATTGTGTTCATACAGTTAATGGAATCAGGAGGGAAAATAGACATATTTGGGAGCTATTTGGTATTTTACAAAATGTTTTTCTTTGCAGAGATGATTGCTTTAATTTCATAGCTCTATAAAGTAGGAGAGTTGAGGCCTTAATGTTCTTCTGAAAAGGAAATGGGAGTATAGAGATATTGAATTTCTTTCTGTTGTTCTGGAGTTAGTAATAAAATCCACATTAGGGGCCAGAGAGATAGCACAATGGTAGGGCATTTGCCTTGCATGCAGATGGATAGTGGTTCGAATCCCGGCATCCCATATGGTCCTCCAAGTGATTTCTGAGCGCAGAGCCAGGAGTAATCCCTGAGTGCTGCCGGGTGTGACCCTATAAACAAAATAAATAAAATAAAATCCATATTAAAAGCTATATATGTGTATATTTACATATATACATTTAATGTATCATTAATTATTTCACCTCCAACTAGTTTATTTTTATCTATTTTGGAAACAGGATAAGACGTGTTTCATGTTTCAGTCAGTATAAAACTCAGTATGGAAAAGTTCAAATATATGTGTTATTTTAAATATAATTGTTGCTGTTATGTGTCTAAAACATCTTCTCTTACTTCTGCAGCTAACTCCAGGTCTGTACGAATTTAAAGTGACTGTAGATGGTCAAAATGCCCATGGAGAGGGCTATGTGAATGTAACAGTCAAACCAGGTATGTGTCCCTCATCTCGAGCCTTGTTTTCATTGCTCTCTGTGGAATTCCCATGGAGTGGAGATGGAGCTATGATTTAGGGCTGGAAATTTTTTTTCTGGGCCAGCATTTAACAGTCTGAGCACATGTTTTGCATATGGAAGACCATGGTTCAATCCCTGGCACCACATGTTTCCCAAGCACCAGTGGAGCAACCCCTGAGCAAATTGGGAATAGACCCTGAGCACCACCAGGTACAGCCCCTCGAAAAAACTAAACAAAAATTAAAATAACTAAAAAAGACTGGATAAATAGTAGAGGGGTATGTTATAGTTGATTTGCACACAGCTGCTAGGTTCAGTCCCTATAGTGCATCTGATCCCCAGATTCCTGTCAGGAGTGAGCCCTGTGTTTTAGAGCCATAAGTAAGCCCTGAGAACTGGTGTGGTCCAAAACCAAGAATAGTAATTATATATTTTACTTTTGGACCATACCCAATGGTGCTCAGATGTTACTCCGGTAACATCTTAGGAATCTGTGCTTAGGAATCACTCCTGAGGGGCTGGGGAGACCATACAGGATCAATCCAGTTTGGCTGCATGCAATGCAAATAACCTATCAACTATGTATCACTCTGGCCCCAAAATAATAATAATTTTTTAATGTTAATTTTGGACCAGAGAGAGCTCAATAAACTAGAGCACATGATTTGAATGCAGGAGCCTGGATCACTGTACCACACTGTGTCTTAAACCCCAGTGGAAGGGATCCCCGAACACAGAACTGAGGATATTGTTGGATATGGCTCATAAAACTCTCATCCCCCACAAAAACAAAAACAAAAACAAACAACCAAAAACAAAAAATAAAATTACCATTCTTTTTTTTCTTATTAGGTAATTTCTAATTCTGTGTAGTGAAAAGATTAGGATGGTTGGGGCCAGAGAGATAACATGGAGGTAGGGCATTTGCTTTGCATGCAGAAGGATGATGGTTTGAATCCCAGCATCCTATATGGTCCCCCGAGCCTGCCAGGAGCGATTTCTGAGCATAGAGCCAGGAGGAACCCCTGAGCACTGCTGGGTGTGACCCAAAAACAAACAAAAAAAAAAGATTAAGGTGGGAAATGTCTAGTTGAAATACTTGGCTTAGCAGGAAAATATCATAGCCCAGCTGAATTATGATCTGAGCTATAGCCCATTCACCTGAGAACTACTTAATTCAAAGTGGATCATGCTGAGAGAGCTCATGTGTTGTAATTAAGGAATAAGGAACCTAAAAGAAGCATGCTGGTGGCTGACATTTTCTGATATTTTATTTATTGATGTTTGGGGGCCACACCTAGCAGCACTCAGGGATTACTCTTGCAGGATTAGGAGACCATCTGGGATGCCAGGGATCAAACCCAGGTTGGCCACATGCAAGGCAAACACCCTACCTGCTCTGCTATCACTGATTATTTTAGTAAAATGTGTGTTTGCAATTTGTGTGTGTGTGTGTGTGTGTGTGTTCTGGTTGGACTCAGGAGACCCAAGTAGGCCATGTGTGTGTGTGTTTGTGTGGTGTGTGTGTGTGTTTGTGTGGTGTGTGTGTGTGTTCTGGTTGAACTCAGGAGACCCAAGTAGGCCATATCCCCAGACTCTGTGTGTGTGTGTGTGTGTGTGTGTGTGTGTGTGTGTTTGTGTGTGTGTGTGTTTGCATATCCTGGCTCTACATTTAGGAATCACTTCTGGTTGGACTCAGGAGACCCAAGTAGGCCATATCCCCAGCAAATACCTTACCCACTATGCTTTTATTGCTCCTGCCTAAGAGTTCATTAAACCCTGTTAGTTCTTTCATCTTAGAAATCGTATCCCATTTTTCTTTCAAGTGATCCACCATTGAAAGAATCCAGTGAAAATGTACATTTAGTTTTACACATTCAGAATAATTAGGTGGAAGTTGAAAAGTAGCATACAGGGGCTGGAGCAGTGGTGCAAGCGGTAAGGCATCTGCCTTGCACATGCTAACTTAGGACGAACCAAGGTTCGATCCCCCAGGCGTCCCATATGGTCCCCCAAGTCAGGAGCGATTTCTGAGCACATAGCCAGGAGCAACCGTGAACATCACCAGGTGTGGCCCCCACAAAAAAGTAGTGTACATTGTCAAAAAAAATTTTTTAAAGGCACACTTAGTGGTACTCAGAGTTTATTCCTGGCTCTGTGCTCAGGGGTCATTTCTAGCAGGCTTGGGGGACCATATGGGATGCTGGGATCAAATCTGTATTGGCCATGTGCAAAGCAAAATACCCTACCTGCTGTGTATTGCTCCGGTCCCAAATTCTTTTTTGTTTTGTGTTTTGGGTCATACTCAGAGATGCTCAGGGATTACTACTAGCTCTGTGCTCAGAAATTGTTCCTGACAGGCTCGGGGAACCATATGGGATGCAGGGAATCAAACCGTGGTCCATCCTGGCTTGGCCACGTGCAAGGCAAATGCCTTACCACTATGCTATTGCTCCGGCCCCAAATTCTTTATTTTTTTAAGTGTTTTATTATTATTATTATTATTTTTGTTTTTGTTTTTGGGTCACACCTAGCAGCACTCAGGGGTTACTCCTGGCTCTTACGCTCAGAAATCGATCCTGGCAGGCTCAGGGGACCATATGGGATGCTGGGATTCGAGCCACTGTCCTTCTGCATGCAGGGCAAACACCCTACCACCAGGCTATCTCTCCGGCCCGTGTTTTATTATTTTAATGTTTTCTTTATATGTCTCTGTGTGTGTATAATATAATATGTATAATTATATATATGTGTATATATATAGAGAGAGAAAGAGAGGAAAGAGAGAGGAGAGAGAGAGAGAGAGATGAGAGAGAGAGATGAGAGAGATGAGAGAGAGATGAGAGAGAGAGAGAGAATTTATTTAAGCACCATGGTTACAAAATTGTTCATGGTTCAGTTTCAGTCATCAGTTGTACACCAACTACCCTTCACCAGTGCACATTTCCCTCCACCAATGCTCCCAATTTCACTCCTACCCACCCTCAACCCCCACTGCTGGTCAAGACCTTTTTTATTCTTCTGTTCATGCTCTTGCCTAGGCTCGCTCACCTTAGTTTAATTCAAAAACGGTACTTTTTTGTCCTAGCAACACCCACAGACTGCAGCCGCTGTTTAACAGTCCTTTAGTTTTCTCTCAGCCATGCTCTTTCCTGGGCTCACTTTACTTTTTTTTTAGTCCAAATACTGCCCACAGCCTGCAGCTGTTCCTGCTGCTGCTGGTCAATAGTTCTTTTCTTTTTTTTTTTTTTAATAGACCTTTTTATTCTCCCAGCCATGATCTTGTCTGGGCTCACCTCAGTTCAATTCAAAATCACATTGTCAGAAATTTCAAATGATTTCTGTCTTTGTTAAGGGTGTAGGGGGGCAGGGGGGTACCCGGCAGCACTCAGGGGTTGCTCCTGGCTTTGTTCTCAGAATCACTCCTGGCAGACTCTGGGGACTACATAGGATGCCAGGGATCCAACCAGGTTCATCCTGGGTCAGCTGTATGCAAGGCAAACTGCCCTATTGCTGTGCTATCACTCCAGCCTCTTAATTTTTGAATTTGGGACTGAAGATTTAGTACAGTAGGTAGGGTGCTTGTCTAGCATGCTGCTGGCCCAAATTTGATCCCTATTGGGATCAAATTGTCCTAAGCCCTGAATGCGGAGCAGGAATTAGCCCTGAATACCTCCACATGTGGCCCCAAAACAAACTAACAAGACAAAATACAATTTTTGAATTTTGTATATAGGATAATCATTTCATCTTAAAATTTGCTCAGCATAAATACCATTTCTCAAAGAAAAGGCTCTGGGTTGGAGCTCACAGTCATTCAGTTGAACCAAAGTGATTTGTGACTTCCTAGTCTTCTCAGTCTTCCCAGTCCTAGTCTTCTCTCACAGGTCAGGATGCTTGAGAAATCACAATTAACTTTCGAACACAGTTTGTACTAAGGGACAACTTGCTTGTCAAGACCCTTTCAGAAAGCTTATGTATTATCTGCATTAATCAGCTAACTGCTATAGTTCTTTCATAAACTAGTAGCACATATGCATTGAAATAATGGGCAGCAATGATTGGAAAGGCTTTTTCAATTCCCCAAATATCTTTTTTTTTTTTTTTTGGTTTTTGGTTTTTGGGCCACACCCGGCGGTGCTCAGGGGGTTACTCCTGGCTGTCTGCTCAGAAATAGCTCCTGGCAGGCACGGGGGGACCATATGGGACACCGGGATTCGAACCAACCACCTTAGGTCCTGGATCGGCTGCTTGCAAGGCAAACACCGCTGTGCTATCTCTCCGGGCCCAATTCCCCAAATATCTTATATAATAAAATGGCAACCTGGTCTTGTGACTTTCTCTTGTGGTAATACTTCAACCTTAAATTATGTTACAGGGACCAGAGAGATAGCTTGGAGGTAAAGCGTTTGTCTTGCATACAGAAGGATGGTGGTTCGAATCCTGGCATCCCAGATGGTCTCCTGAGCCTGCCAGGAGCGATTTCTGTGTGTAGAGCCAGGAGTAACCACTGAGTGCTGTCGGTGTGACCCAAACACCAAACAAAAAAAAAAAAAGAATTATGTAACAGAAACTGATTTATAATTCATAGATATGGCCTGTTCCTCCTATAATTTACAAATTCTTTATTCCAATTTCTTTTGGGTTTTTATCTTGTAGAACCCCGTAAAAATAGGCCTCCTGTAGCCATCGTGTCCCCACAGTTCCAGGAGATCGCTCTGCCAATCACTTCTACAGTCATTGATGGCAGCCGTGAGTACTTGTCAAGACTTGATGTTGTGGAAAAGCATTACTGTTACTTGGGTAGAAAACCCTAAAAGATTTAGAGCAGCTATGTAGGTGCTCTAGTTAGGCCAATTATTTTGACCACATTATATGAGAATCAGTTATCTAAAACAAATGAATAGAATTAGAAAACCTGATAACCTCTTATTAAAATCCCTCATATGGCTTGTTTAAAGTAATATTAAGTAGGATTATGCATATACTTAGCATTATTTTAATTGAACTTGCTGGTTGTCAAATTTTCCTAAATGGGGCTGTGATGCTTATTAATGGGAATAAAGCTCTTCTCTGTCTTGCCTGAGAGATTTGATCATGGAGCGCTTATCATCTGTCACTCAGAAACAAGATTTTTGTCATCCTTTTCCTGGAGAGAATCAGAGAACCAATTCCACATCCTGCCTGGACTCATTAAAATATCACCCTTTAGGGTAGTTGAACCTTTTAGGTGACCTGAAGAGAGTTTGGAGTCTTTCCTACCTATATGAGTGCAATGGGTTTCAGGCCTAGTCTCTTAATATTTATTCTTATGGTTTCTTCTAAACCCTATTACTTGATAGTCTTAGCACCAATTAATGAGTTTTGACAGTCACTGCTTTAGCAGAAGAATCTTTACCAAAGTGAAGTACTTCTTATAGATGGTTCTAATATGAAGGGAAGACTAGAAGAATAGCAGATAAAGAATGATAGAGCAGAAAGAAGCACTTATGAGAGTGGTAAAAAGATTTCAATTGGGGCCGGAGTGGTGGCACAAAGGGCAAGGTGTCTGCCTTGCCTGCACTAGCCTAGAACGGACCATGGTTCAATTCCCCAGCATCCTATATGATCCAACCAAGACAAGAGTAATTTCTGAGTGCATAGCCAGGAGTAGCCCCTGAGTGTCACCAGGTGTGGCCAAAATCCAAAAACCAAAAATAAAATAAAATAAAATAAAAGTATTTCAGTAGTCCCATTCACTTTACAATTTTGAATAGGTTGGGATTAAATAATATTCAAAGGTATATAGTAAAAAGAGGCACTATTTATTTTTTATTATTATTATTTTTGTTTTGTTTTTTGGGCCACACCCCTGTTGACGCTCAGGGGTACTCCTGGCTATGCACTCAGAAATTGCTCCTGGCTTGGTTGGATCAAAATTGAGGTCTGTTCTAGGCTAGTGCTTGCAAGGCAGAAGCTTTACCTCTGCGCCACCGCCCCACCCGCTTCAATCCCGGCACTATTATTTTTATCCTCCAATTACCCAGTTTTCTAATTAGACTACCAATAGTTTTTTTTCTCCAGTAATACTGTATGGATCTATAAGAAAACAACGTATTCTTTGGTGGTGGGGAGGCTGTGCTTAGGAGTTACTCCTGGCTCTGCACTCTGGGAATCATTCTAGTGGGCTTGGGAACCATTTGGGATACCAGGTATCAAACCCAGGTTGACCGTATATAAGGGCAAATGCCCTACTCACTGTACAATCAATCTCTCTGGTCCTGGAAAAAACATTATCTTTATCTTATTTACACAAATTGTAGCACACTATGCACATTATTTTAGGTTTGTTTCTATATGTAATGCTTTTTGAATACGTAAAATGCATCATCCCTTTTTTTCATTTAATAATTACAGCACAGCCTTTTGGGGGTTGGAGGGTTAGAACAGCGGGTAGGCATTTGCCTTGCACTACAGCTGATCCAGATTCAATCCCCTGGAATCCCCTATGGTTCTCCAAGCTGCCAGCAGTAATTTCTGAGCACAGAGCCAGGTATAACCCCTGAGTGCCACCGGGTAGGATCCAAAACAAAACAAATAAAAAATTACACAGCCTTCTATTATATGAGTTATAATTTCATTGTATGACTGTTAGTATTAGGCCCAAAGCAGTGGGAAAGGAGGCAAAAGTGGGCAAGAGTCAGGAGTCCAGTAAACAGTTTCTCCAGTAATTGAGCAGCAACCATCCAGAGGAGCAATCCAGCAGGGACAGCAGTGGCAGACTCCCCTAACCCCACCATTAGTCTAATACTTCAGCTCCAGCCAGTTGCCACCCTATGGCAGTTACAAGGGTGGACTTCTGTAACTGAAGGTCTCCATCCTTAAAGGGACAGTAGCCACTTATGCCTTAATCAGGGGCCATTAGAGTCTCGTGTTTCTTATAATAGGCTTCTATTTTATGGTGGTATAATTTGATTGTATGACTCTATTTTATTTTCACTGTCTGTACTAAATGATCACATGATTATGTTCTTTTCATATTACAAACAATGGTACCCACATTTTCTAAAAATGACATTTAATGTTGTGTACCTGTAGATAAATTTTTCAGAAGAGGAAATTGCAGGTAAATTGCTATCAAATTATTACCGCATAAAAGTTATATATCAAGTTAATTTCCAGCATGATTATGAGAAGATATTTTTCTCCACATTTTTTCAATTGTTTTTGAGTCATTTGTTTGGTGTTTTGGTGTTAGGGTGCAGGCAATAGAACTCAGATTGGCTGCATACAAGACAAGTGCTCTTCTTTTTTTTGGGTTTTTTGTTTTTGTTTTGTTTTGTTTTGTTTTGGTCACACACCTGGCAGCGCTCAGCTAATACTAACGCTTCAGAAATCACATCCCTGGCAGGCTCAGGGGACCATATGGGATGCCAGGATTTGAACCACTGTCCCTTCTGCATGCAAGGCAGATGCCCTAAACCTCCATGCTATCTCTTCGGCCCGCAAGTGCCCTTCTTGCAATACTGTCACTCTGGCCCTTCTCTACATCTTTGCTTATAGGATGAAATTTTGATATATTAAAACAGTTGACATGTTTTAAAAAATGTATCTTGGGGCCAGAGAGAGTAAAGGGGTTAAGGTACTTGCACTGCATGCTGCCAATCCTGTTCAATCCCCTGAGCCTGCCACGAATGATTCCTTAGTATAAACATCTTTTTAACCAGATGCCTTTGTTAGAATCCTTGGAAAACTACACAATGGACTATTCACAGAAAAACAGAATAATTCAATATTTCTAGAGAAGAAATATTATAGGGAAATAATGTAGTTTTCCGAACTCAAGTCTGGATAGTTGCCGTGGCTTGTGAAAACTAGCCAAGTATTGAGACCCAGCAATCTCATGTTTTAACTAATGTTTCTTTATGGTCAAGAGAGCACTGATGATGATAAAATCGTCCAGTACCATTGGGAAGAACTTAAGGGACCTCTGAGAGAAGAGAAGATTTCTGGAGATACAGCCATATTAAAATTAAGTAAGCTCGTCCCTGGGAACTACACTTTCAGGTAAATTAGGATCCAGTTTCAAATATACCCTAGGCCTGGGCCAGAGAGATAATACAGTGGGTAAGGCACTTGCCTTTTATGCTGCCAACTCAGGTTCAAACCCCAGCACCTCATATGGTACTCCTGAGCCCACCAGGACTAATCCTTCATTGCAGAGCCAGATATAAGCCCTAAATACAGCTTTTGTGGCACACATACACACACAAAAAGCCAAATCCAGTATATGTATGTATGTATGTATGTATAGCATAGGCATTTTCTCCACCCCTGTATCTTCTAAAATATTTTTGAACAGGGAAGGTAGGTAGTTGTGTTTGGATTTTGAGGAAACTCAAAATGTTTAGTATGCTTAGTGGCTACTCCTGGCTTAGTGCACAGAGGTGGTTTTTGGTGATACTCAGGAAATCATATGGTGCGACAAAGTAAACCCAGGTCTCCCACATGCAAAGCATGTTCTCCAGCCCATTAGAACTTTCTCCCCAGTCCCAAGTTTACATTCTCATAGGATTATCCGACAAATAATCAAATTCGCTCTGGTAGTACAGTCTTTGATTCACTTGATTCTCTAACCTTGTGGTGACTTTGGTTATCACAACAATAACAACATTTTAAATCAAAGATATTTGCATGCTTGATCAGGATCTATCACAGTTTATCCTTTTAAAAGTCTTGCCTTCAGATATCCAAAATCTTTTTATTGTATTTTATTTTTTCCTTAAACACCATGGTTACAAAGTTGCCATAATAGTTTTTTTCCCCCACAGATAAAGTTGTTCATGATTGACTTACAGTCATACAATGTACAACAACCTTCACCAGTGCACATTTCCCTCCACCAATGTCCCATTTCCTCTCACCCTGTCATTAAGTGAAATTACCCATTTTCCTTTGCCTTTGTTGTTTTTGTTTGGGGGCCACACCCATCGATGTTCAATGTTTACTCCTGACTCTCTACTTACAGATCACTCATGGTAGGCTTGGGGTGCCAGAGATTGAACCCCGGCTGACCATGGTTAAGGCAAATACCATAACCACTATCTTCCAGCCCCAAGTAACTTTTTTTGGACATTTATTATTAATTTAGTACTGCTATAAATTTAATTCAAATAAGTTATTATAATTACTCTTATTACAGATTAGGAAATTTAGGCACAGAGAGGTTAAGTAATTTACCAATATTACACAGGATATCTTGCTCTATCTATAGAGTCTAAATATCTAACTAGTGTTTTCTGAAGTATTTTGGGTAGAAGAGGTATTGTGAGCAGTTTTTTTTCCAAGGCTCTTTTTTCTAACTACTTATAAAATGATAGGATTGAATCAGCAGTGAGGTCCAATCTGGTGCTATTCCACTCATCTTCTTCTCCCTTATTTTTAAAAATGTATTTAAAAATTAAGACTCTATTATTTACAAAGTTGTTCATAATCTCTGCTAGTTTTGTAGTAATGGTTGCTGTTTATTTCCAGAGTCTTTGCAAGCCAGGAATGTTTTGAGGTGATAGAATAATGGACAGTCACCTCTTTGCCATCTGTCTAGATCTTGGTTTTGTTCTAAAATAGGAGACAAGTAGAATATGTTAAAATACAAAAACTAGAGAGATAAACCCTTAATGAGGATTAAGGCTTTGGCCTTGCATGTAACCAATTCTGGTTCAATTCCTGGCTCGACTGTGGTTCCCTAAACACCACCTGGAGAGATCCCTAAGCCAAGAATAAGAGCTGACCACCACTGGGTGTGGCACCAAAATTATGTAGTAGTAATAATAATAGAAAAGTTAAAAGACCAGGTGCCCTGTGTTATCTCCCTGCTGTGTGAATGCTCCATCACTTGATCTTGTTGCTGCCTGCTCAGGTGACATGATCCAGGCCCTTTTGCCATTTGAAATCCTTGCTCCACAGCAAAGTGTTTTGTCTCCATGTACCACCACCACCACCACGTTGGTATAGCAAGCACCACAGCAGAAGTGTTAGCACCATTGTCATGTGTGCTGCCCTTGGTGGGTAAATGTTTTGGTGGGCACTGCAGTCAGAAATGTGCAAACCTGACAAGCTCGTGTACAAGCAATGCAATCAAGTGTGCAACCCCAGAGAGGAAGTGTATACAATCCTGGGTCATTGTAACACAAACACAAAAGGGAGGGGGTCCCTTTATAGACACTCATACTGCCAAAGTTCCAAAACTGAAAATAAAGAACTGGAAAAAGGCACCTTTTCGTGAGTTGTTTTGTTAGCTGTTTGTTTATTTGCACATCTGATATTTCTGTGCTCTTCCTCTAATGACTGTAATGCCCAAATCCCTTAAAGGTCATAGGTCAAAAGTAAAATTTCAAGATAATGCCTTACAGATTACCTGGCCTGTCTGTGGTGAGATTTAAACAAACTCCTTATCTTTTGTTTTTCCTGTCAGAAAAATGGAAGGAGCCCAAACAAGCTTGCTTGCTTATGCTCACATTTTGAGGTGACAAAAGAAGCTTTGGGCTGTTTAGCTAGCGGGCGTAATTTAGGTAAAAATGTGCTATTATAAATGAACATTTTCCCCCCTTTTGCAAATTCTAAATCATACTGGCACAAACTGTATAACTGTTGCGTAGGAGAATTCACTTGGATTCAGATGCTTCTTCCTGGAGCCAGCCCTCCTTGTTCATCTTAGAGGCTTTTCTGTTCAGTGTGGCCATTTGTGTGATATGAACCCAGGAAAAGCCTCCTGCTGGCAGAGTTGCCCTATTTACTGCAGCATCTTTGAACTCTCCAGGGATAGGGGCCCGGGATTATCCTTTTTTTTTTTTTTTTTTTGGTTTTTGGGCCACACCCTGTGACGCTCAGGGGTTACTCCTTGCTATGCGCTCAGAAGTTTCTCCTGGCTTCTTGGGGGACCATATGGGATGCCGGGGAATCGAACCGTGGTCCGTCCTAGGCTAGCGCAGGCAAGGCAGGCACCTTACCTCCAGCGCCACCGCCCGGCCCCGGATTATCCATTTTTAAGAGTTGGTTTCTGAGCTTTAGAGTCAGAGTCAGACTTGTATTGTAGCCCGACTCACTGTGTAACCATAATCAGGCTGCTTAGTCTCTCAAAACCTTTAAACTGAGATCGATGATATCCTCTTTGTGATTGTTTTGAAGACCATATAAGACAGCTTATCTCTCTCTGCCTCTGTCTCTGCAAGTATGTAAAGAGTAAAATGAGGACGTGCTTTATAAAAAGCTGCCTAAGGATTTAGATATAAAATATGTGGAATAATACCGTAGTCACTATTGTCATCTAGTATAAAAATAATAGGTAATACCAAGAGATCCAGCCACTTTGGTATTTCTTAGCCTTGATTTCTGGTTGTCTCATGTTATTCTTCTCCCCTTAAGCCCATCCCTGATTGTCCTCTTTGTTTTGTTCTGACAGCTTGACTGTTACAGACTCTAATGGAGCTACCAACTCCACAACTGCAAACCTAACAGTGAACAAAGCTGTGGATTACCCTCCTGTGGCCAATGCTGGCCCCATTCAAGTGATTACTCTACCCAAAAACTCCATCACCCTCTTTGGGAACCAGAGCACTGATGATCATGGCATCACCAGCTATGAGTGGTCACTCAGCCCAAGCAGCAAAGGGAAAGTGGTGGAGATGCAGGTAGGCATCTCACACTCAGAATTGAGTTTGATGGCCACACACTCAGAATTATCAGGGTTTACTCCTGGTTCTGTGCTCAGCAATCACTGCTGGTGGGGCTCAAGGGACCATACGGGGTTCTGGAGATGGAACTCAGGTTAATTGCATGCAAGACAAGTTTCCTGCCAACTGTACTATATCTCCATTTTCTTATTTTGGTTTTGATTTGCATTTTCCCACTTAGAAAGTAATGTTGAACATTTGTATTTTCATTTTCTGTTGTATGTATTCTTCATAAAAGTGTCTGTTTAGGATATTATTTTATTATTACTTTTTTTTTGGGGGGGGGCCACACCCAGCGTTGCTCAGGGGTTACTCCTGGCTGTCTGCTCAGAAATAGCTCCTGGCAGGCACGGGGACCATATGGGACACTAGGATTCGAACCAACCACCATAAGTCCTGGATCGGCTGATTGCAAGGCAAATGCCGCTGTGCTATCTCTCAGGGCCTATTATTATATTTTAATTACCCAAGTCAGATTTATGTCTCAAAAATGTGAGCATTTTCAACAATCAGTGCTGGCAGGGATGTGCAGAGAAATGAACACTTATTCAATGCTGTTGGGAATGTCGTCTAGGCCAGCCTTTATGGAAAACAATATGGAGATTCCTCAAAAAACTGGAAATTGAGTTTCCATATGATCCAGCTGTACCACTCCTAGGGTTATACCCTAGGAACACAAAAATATAATACAAAAAATCCCTTCCTCATACCTATATTCATTGCAGTGCTATTTACAATAGCCAGACTCTAGAAATAACCAAGATGCCCTTTAACAGATGAATGGCTAAAGAAACTGTGGTACATATACACAATGGAATATTATGCAGCCATCAGATCAGGAGAGATGAAGTCATGAAATTCTCCTATACATGGATGTACATGGAATCTATTATGCTGAGTGAAATAAGTCAGAGGGAGAGAGATAGACACAGAATAGTCTCACTCATCTATGGGTTTTAAGAAAAATTAAGGACATTATTGTAATAATGCCCAGAGAGGATAGAGATGAGGGCCAGAAGGATCGGCTCATAATATGAAGCTCACCACAAAGAATGGTGAGTGCAGTTAGGGAAATAACTACACTAACAACTATCATGACAGTCTAGATGAGTGAGAGAAGTAGAATGCCTGTCTCGGATACAGGCAGGGGTTGGGAAGGAGGGGGGGGAAACATTGATGGTGGGAATGTTGCACCGATCAAGGGGGGATGTTCTGTTTATGACTGAAACCCAACTACAATCATGCTTGTAATCATGGTGCTTAAATAAAGATTTTATTAAAAATAAAGAGTATTTTTAGGGGCCAGGAAGGTGGCGCTAGAGGTAAAGTGTCTGCCTTGCAAGCGCTAGCATAGGACGGACCGAGGTTCGATCCCCCAGCGTCCCATATGGTTCCCCCAAGCCAAGGGCGATTTCTGAGCGCATAGCCAGGAATAACCCCTGAACGTCAAACGGGTGTGGCCAAAAAAAACAAAAATAAATAAATAAAAAATAAAGAGTATTTTCAAAGCATAGCTTTTAATTAGCAAAAAACTTTTTTTTTGTTTGTTTTTTTTTGGGGTCACACTGGCAGTGCTCAGGGTTACTCCTGGCTCTGCTCAGAAATTGCCCCTGGCAGGCACAGGGGACCATATGGGATGCCGGGATTCGAACCACCGTTCTTCTGCATGAAAGGCAAACACCTTACCTCCATGCTATCTCTCCTGCCCCAACAAAAAACTTTTTTAATTTAAAAATAATAAAATATTTTATTTAAAATATTTAACATGGAGGAGAATAACAGATGAGAAATTGTAGCTGGGCCGGTGCAGTGGTGCTAGAGGTAAGGTGTCTGCCTTGCCAGCGCTAGCTTAGGACGGACTGCGGTTTGATCCCCCGGGGTCCCATATGGTCCCCCAAGCCAGGAGCGACTTCTGAGTGCATAGCCAGGAGTAACCCCTGAGCGTTACCAGGTGTGGCCCAAAAACCAAAAAAAAGAAAAGAGAAATTGTAGCTGTTCCAGATGATTCCGGAGTCAAACTGTTCAAAAGACACATGGTACAAATTTTAATGAGTGCTGTTACAAGTTAGAGATATTTGAGATCTGTCACCAAGTACCCAAAATAAGCTAATAAAGAAAACTAACAGGGGCCGGAGAGATAGCATGGAGATAAGACATTTGCCTTTTGTGCAGCAGGATGGTGGTTTGAATCCCGGCATCCCATATGGTCCCTTGTGCCTGCCAGGGGCAATTTCTGAGCATAGAGCCAGGAGTAACCCCTGAGCACTGCTGGGTGTGACCCAAAACCAAAAAAAAGGAAGGAAGGAAGGAAGGAAGGAAGGAAGGAAGGAAGGAAGGAAGGAAGGAAGGAAGGAAGGAAGGAAGGAAGGAAGGAAGGAAGGAAGGAAGGAAGGAGGGAGGGAGGGAGGAGGAGGGAGGAGGAAGGGAGGAAGGGGGAGGAAGGGGGAAGGAGGGAAGGGAGGAAGGGAGGAGGAGGAAGGAGGAAGGAAGGAAGGAAAGGAAAAGGAAAGAAGAAAAGGAAAGAAGAAGGAAGGAAGGAAGGAAGGAAGGAAGGAAGGAAGGAAGGAAGAAAGGAAGAAAGAAAGAAAGAAAAAGAAAGAAAGAAGAAAAGGAGAGAGAGAGAGAGAGAGAGAGAGAGAGAGAGAGAGAGAGAGAGAGAGAGAGAGAGAGAGAGAGAGAGAGAGAGAGAGAGAGAGAGAGAGAGAGAGAGAGAGAGAGAGAGAAATGTGCCAGAAAACTGACCAAAACAGCTCCTCAGGTGTAGTTGGTTCTTAGCCCATGGAAGTACAGATCTAGAAAGCTAGAAATTATACAGCTGTTCAAGAGAAGAAAAAATATTTAAACATTTATGTGAAATTAACAGCTTTTAAGGCACTATGTAGAAAAAAATCTGCACACTGAACCCAGCCTACAGGCTGCACATATTTTTAGTTTTATTTTGGTTATTACTCATTTATGCTCAGGAACCACTTGACTTGTTGCTCCAGGGACTAAGTGGTGTCAGGAATTGAATCCAGTGATTCACATATAATGCAAGTGTTCTACCACTGAGCTATAGTCCCAACCTGTGTGCCTGGTTTTTACCCAATATTAAAAAAAAATCCTAAGCTGGAAGTTTGCCTTAATTAGTTTGTTTGTTTGTTTGTTTGTTTGTTTGTTTGTTTATTGGTTTGGGGGCCACACCCGGCGGTGCTCAGGGGTTACTCCTGGCTGTCTGCTCAGAAATAGCTCCTGGCAGGCACGGGGAACCATATGGGACACAGGAATTCAATCAACCACCTTGGGTCCTGGATCGGCTGCTTGCAAGGCAAACGCCGCTGTGCTATCTCTTCGGCCCCTGCCTTAATTTATTTATAACGTTTCTTCTGACACTCAAGTCTATATTTACAGATTTGAAGTATGACTTAAAGCACACATTCGGGGCCGGAGAGATAGCATGGAGGTAAGGCGTTTGCCTCTCATGCAAAAGGTCATCGGTTCGAATCCCGGCGTCCCATATGGTCCCCCGTGCTCGCCAGGAGCGACTTCTGAGCATGGAGCCAGGAGTAACTCCTGAGCACTGCCGGGTGAGACCCAAAAACCAAAAAAAAAAAAAAAAAAAAAAAAAAAGCACACATTCACTTCACTTGCAATATTACATTAGATTTTTCTTCTGTTGCAGAACCTACAGACTAATCAAATGGATGGCGTGCATGTTGTTAATATAACTACCTTATATTATTACATGTAACTACCATGTTTTATTAAGGTGGCTTGGCTTGCATCACTTTTTTGTTTGGGTTTTTTGTTTTGTTTTAGTTTTTATTTTTGGTCCACACTTGGTGACACTCAGGGGTTACTCCTGGCTCTGCGCTAAGAAATCACTCCTGGCTTGGTGGACTATTTGGGATGCTGGGGGATCGAACTGCCATCCGTCCGGGGTCAGCCGAGTGCAAGGCAAGCATCCTACCACTGCGTCATCACTCTGGCCCCAATGTTTGTTTAGTTTTGGTTTTGGTTTTGGTTTGGGGCCACACCTGTTGGCACTTAGAGTTACTCCTAACTATGCTGTGAACAGAATCACTTCTGGCAGGCTCAGAGAACCATATGGGATGCCAGGGATTGAACCTGGTTAATTACATGTAAGGCAAACCGTCCTACCCACTGTGCTATCACTCCAGCCTTGTTTTTCTTGTGCCTCACTTCTTCCAGCCTTACTTTTTGACCTCACTAGGAAGAACAGTGTGGGTTTGTTGTTGTTGTTTTTGTTTTTGGGCCACATCCAGTGATGTTCAGCGGTTACTCCTGGCTATGAGCTCAGAAATTGCTCCTGGCTTGGGGGACCATATGAGACGCCAGGAGTCTAACCACTGTCTGTCCTGGATCAGCTGCATGCAAGGCGAACATCATAACGCTGTGCTATCGCTCCAACCCCCTGGAAGAACAGTGTTTTAAAAATTAAATGTTAGGGGCCAGAGTGGTGGCACAAGCGGTAGGGTGTTGCCTTACATGCGCTAACCTAGGATAGAGTGCGGTTCAATCCCTGGGTTCCCATATGGTCCCCCAAGCCAGGAGCAATTTTTGAGCGCAGAGCCAGGAGTAACCCCTGAACATAACCAGGTGAGGCCCAAAAAACAAACAAAACTTTTATATGTTAATAGTCTTTTTGGTTTGGGTTTTAGATGCTGATGTTTTATTTTCTCTACATATTTTCTTGTATTCTTTTCCCTTGTAAGATCTCTGACTTTATAAATTGCTGCTATGTTAAAAGAAGGAAGGAGTAATTTCCTCTTCCTTTTTTAACTTTTATATTGAGGTCCTGTGTTTTATAATATTGTTAAGGATTGTTTCCCATGCATAAAATTTCAACACCACACTCCTCACCAGGGTACCGCCCTCTAGGAAGATTATTATCTTGAAGGTGGAAACTTGGCTATCCCACAATATCCTGTTGTTGATTATGCTATTGTAGGTGAGAGGTAAGGTCCCATAAAACATTATGTCTAGATAATTGGGTAAATCATTTTAAATTGAGCAGACTTGTTATATGTGATTCTGAGAGTCTGATTTTCCGTTTGTCTGCATTTTGATGTTCATCAGGGTGTTAGGACACCAACTCTGCAGCTTTCAGCCATGCAAGAAGGAGACTACACTTACCAGCTCACAGTGACTGACACAATCGGACAGCAGGACACTGCTCAGGTGACTGTTATCGTTCAGCCTGGTGAGTTCCAGCCTTCTAACACAGGCTCTTCTAGTCATTTGAACTCTGGGGAAGAAGAGAGTATGAGTATTTTTTGTTGTTATTGTTGTTGCTTTGTTTTTTGGGCCACACCTGGACATGCTCAACAGGATTAACTCCTGGCACTGTGTTCAAGGATCACTCCTGGTTTGGTTGAGGAACCACATAAGATGTCAGGGATCAAACCCTGACAAACAGGCCATGCACAAGGCATATGTCCTACCTACTATACTATTGCTCAGGCCTGAAAACATGAGTTTTGAGCTGTATGAGAGTAGAACAAGAGGACTTGGCAGTTTCTCTTGTTTATGCTGCTTATGCTTTCTCTCTATTTTTTTTTGTGTGTGGGGGGGGGCACCTGGTGGTACTCAGGGGTTACTCCTCAGAAATTAGTCCTGGCAGATTCAGGGGACCATAAAGGATGCTGGAGATTGAACCCAGGTTGGCCATGTATAACGCAAATATCCTACCCACTGTACTATCACTTTGACCTGCCTTTTTCTTTTTGCTTTTTTTTTTTTTTTTTTTTTGCTTTTTTTTTGGTCACACCTGTGACGCTCAGAGATTACTCCTGGCTATGTGCTCAGAAACACTCCTGGCTTGGTGGATTATATGGGACGCTGGGGATTGAACCAAGGTCTGTCCTGGATCAGCAGTGTGCAAGGCAAATGCCTTACCGCTGTGCTATCGCTCCGGCCCTTTATTTTATTTTATTTTATTTTTGTTTTTGTTTTTTGGGTCATACCTGGCAGTGCTCAGGGGTTACTCCTGGCTCTATGCTCAGATATTGCTCCTTGCATGCTTGGGGGACTGTATGGGATGCTAGGATTCAAACCACCAACTTTCTGCATGCAAGGCAAACACTTTACCTCCATGCTATCTCTCCGGCCCTATTTTTATTTATTTATTTATTTTTATTTATTTTTTTTTGGGGGGGGGAGCCACACTCGTTTAATACTCAGGGGTTACTCCTGGCTAAGCACTCAGAAATTGCCCTTGGCTTGGGAGCACCATATGGGATGCTGGGGGATCGAACTGCGGTCCTTCCTTGGCTAGCGCTTGCAAGGCAGACACCTTACCTCTAGCGCCACCTCTCTGGTCCCTTATTTTAGAGTGTGTGTGTGTGTGTGTGTGTGTGTGTGTGTGTGCGTGCGCGCGCGTGTGCGCACGCGCGCACGTGCGTGCTCAGGGGTTATTCCTGTCTCCAGGCTCAGAAATTGCTCTTGGCAAGCACGGGGGATCATATGGGACGCCGGGATTCAAATGGATGACCTCCTGCATGAAAGGCAAACGCCCTACCTCCATGCTATCTCTCCGGCCCCTTATTTTATTTTTTTATTTTTTTTGTTTTTTTGGTTTTTGGACCACACCCGGTGACACTCAGGGGTTACTCCTGGCTATGTGCTCAGAAGTTGCTCCTGGCTTGGGGGACCATATGGGACGCCGGGGGATCGAACCGCGGTCCGTCCTAGGCTAGCGCAGGCAAGGCAGGCACCTTACCTCCAGCGCCACCGCCCGGCCCCATATTTTATTTTTTTAATAGAGTACTTCAGAGCCTCAAGTTTTGCCCTTAGCCTTAGTTAGTTATTGTACTTTTTTAAATTTACCCATTTACTCGTTTATTTGAGAGTTTGGGCCCACAGCTGGCAGTTCTTAGGCTTACTCATGGGATTGAATCGGGGCTGGTCAGCTGCATGGGCAGTGCCTTAATCCCTATACTATCTCTCTGGCTCTAGTTATTGTTATGAAGAGAACCCAAGAGTTTCTTGTCTTTCCCAAATGCAGTTTAATACCTATTAACACAAGGAAGTCCTACCTCATCACTCAGCCTCTTTTGTTTTGTTTTGTTTTGTTTTTTGGTTTTTGGGCCACACCCGGTAACGCTCAGGGGTTACTCCTGGCTATGTGCTCAGAAGTTGCTCCTGGCTTGGGGGACCATATGGGACACCGGGGGATCGAACCACGGTCCGTCCAAGGCTAGTGCAGGCAAGGCAGGCACCTTACCTTTAGCGCCACCGCCCGGCCCCTCAGCCTCTTTTGATTGGACTTCTATGGCATTTTTTTGTTTGTTTGCTTTGGGGTTTTTTTTGTATGTTTATTTGGGTCACACCAGAGGCACTGGGGTTTATTTACTCCTGACTCTGCACTCAGAAATTGCCTCAAGCAGACTTGGGGAACCATACGGGATGCTGGGGATCAAACCCAGGTCAGCAGCATGTAAGACAAACACCCTACCCACTGTGCTATCACTCTGACCCCCAGGCATTGTATTTCAAATTTAGCATGGCATAACCTATATATTCTGCGATATCCTTTCATAGTTGTTAATATATTTCTATATTGTTTAATGTGTTCTTTTTAACCATATTTATGTTTTTCATAGCATCTAGCAGTTCTGTGGTAAAGAGTTAGAATCTTTCTGGTTTCTAGAACATGTCTCCATATATTCCTCTCTTTTCTCATCTGAGGCGCCTGCTTTTGACCTCCAAGTTTCTGTCTTCCAGAAAACAACAAACCTCCTCAGGCAGATGCAGGACCAGATAAAGAGCTGACCCTTCCTGTGGACAGTACAACCCTGGATGGCAGCAAGAGCACAGATGATCAGAAAATTACCTCATACCTTTGGGAAAAAACGCAGTGAGTATAGGAATAAAACCTCTACATTGTACAAAGGCCCCAGACCTTGAAAGAAAAAGATTTTACTTGCTTTTTAAGAGTTTACTTGTCTGTATTGGCTTATCCAAGCGGGGATAACTGAGAAAAAATATTTGTAATCCCAAACTTTAGCTCTAAGAAAATAATATAAAATAATTATTCTGAGAGAATAAAGACTGCTCACTATCAGCTAATCCCCAGATAGTACTTTGAGGTCCTGGTGCTTTTATAGGTACAATCCATCTGCTGAAATGCATAGTTTAATTACACTTGAGAGGCAAGATGGAAGGGGTAATGGAGCAGAAAAATACTTTTGCTCAAATTTAACTGGGTAAGGCTGGCGGGGGGGGGGGGGTGGGGTGGGGCAGAACAGCTATTAAGCATAGTTGAAAATTCATCTACAAAATGAAGCATTACTGTTATTGCTTCCTTGAAGATACCATTTATCAATTACATTAGCCAGAGGCCAAAGCAAGTAACCAAAATATTCCTAATTAAACTGAGCGTACTTAATCAAACTATTCTTTGTTGTGACAGTTTTTTTAAGCTCAAATAATAGGAAATGATGGGGCCAAAGTTATGGTACAGCAGGTAAGGCATTTGCCTTGCATATAGCTGACCTGGGTTTGACCCCCTGGCATCTTGTATGGTCCCTTGAGCCTGCCAGGAGTAATTTTTGAGCACCACTGGGTGTGGCCCCCAAACAAAAACCAACAAAAAATAGGAAATGAATTTTAAATTCTATGCAGAATTTCATAGGAAGCAAAGAATTCCAAGGAGAGTTAAAAACATTCTGTTTTCCAAGATAGTAGCTATACGACACGGAGGGTTTTTTTTTTTCTAACTAGGACATTAGCGATAGATGCAAAAAGCAATAATTTGACTATAGATACCACCTGACTAAGAGTTGGATTTAGTTGGATACTCGAAATTACTTATTTCAGTTCTTGTCTGTTTTTTACAGGACCTAATATTCCTCAGCTCAGTGTCTTTTAATTATAACTCTTGTTTGACGATCCAGCTAATAAACATTTTAGTTAAGATTTGTTTATGTTCAGAATAGGAAGAATGCTTTGCATAGCTTCCTGGAAGAGAATCTGATGATGGAGGGACTATGACAGACAGAGGCGATATGATTAAACCACAAAACAAAGCAAAGCCTGGAAATTAGCCAATTTCTCTGGTCACCCTGTCATTCTAAGGAAATGTTTTCAGATTTCTCCCTGTTGGCTTGGCCTTTGTGTGGGGAGCTGAGCTCTCTCCCCTGCTGTGGGAGGCCCAGGGGAGAAAGAAAGTGAAGTGTCCTGGGTCCTCTACAGCCACTGTTGAGGAGCTAGAGGGAATTTTGCTTATAAAGCTACTAAGAAGAGTTTTGCTCCAAGAGCAATCTTGGCCTGTATTTCCTTTCCTTTCCTTTTTTTTTTTTTTTTTTTTTAAATTAGGAGGGATTTTGGCATGTGATTAACAGCTGCATTTTTCTTCTTTGCTGGCAAGAGCTGAGCCAACTACTAGGCCAGAAATGCTTTTCAGAAGTTTCTCTCTTGAATCACTCTTTTTATCAGTGACCTGCTCAGAGTACTTTCTTCCTTTTAAAATTGGAACTGTAACAAGTTCAAATGTTCTAGAAGCTCATATAAAGAATAAGGCTAGATGTTTTTGAAAGCTGGTGAATGGAATTTTCTGATCAGCAGGTAGCCAGTATTTTAGGGCCAAATGACACTCTGTATAAATAGAATATTTTTAAACATGTCCTCTCAAGGTCTGGGAAACAATAGTTCTTAGCAGAGGCAATTATTGCTTCTCCTGCTGAGTCAGGGTTGGGAGAGCAGCAGACAGGTACAACTCCACCCTCTGGTTTCTCTCTTTGTCCAGAGGACCTGATGGGGTGCAACTCAAGAATGCTAATAGCAGCGTTGCCACCGTGACTGGGCTGCAAGTGGGAACCTACGTGTTCACCTTGACTGTCAAAGATGAGAGGAATCTGCAAAGTCAGAGCTCTGTGAATGTCATTGTTAAAGAAGGTACTAGTAGCTTCCCGTTTAGGGCGAGTGCAGCAGCCAATTTGGGTCAGATTGCTGAGGAATATATCACCTGCAGATATTGATTAGAGGCCAGGGTTGATAAAAGAGGGTTGGGGTTGAAGGCAGCTGTTCTTTGCTTTGCTAAAACAATCTTTAATGAGAGTGGCTTTAGGTAAATATTATTTCCCTCTCTATCCTTTCTTTTTCTTCTTCCCAATTGAACTGGAAAAGAAGCAAAGTGTGTTTGTTTCCTTTGCATTTTAGTTTTGCCTCTGTATTGCAGACTGGGTTTCTGACTCTCCCATTAGCTACAGCGACACCTGCTGCCAGGTCTTAGAATGCCTGTCCTGACTGTAGCTTCCTATGGTTGTCTTAGGAGTCGAAAGGAATGAGTGACACTGCTCTGGCTTGTAGGCATGGCAATTATTGATAACCTTGAGAGAACGGTTTAACTACTAATAGGGAAAAGCCATCTACTCTGAAGATGATATTTACATATATACACTTAATAAATATTGAGTGCACAGCTGAATAAACAAAGCTGCATGATGAAGCTCAGGCTGAAAGAGGTCTCAGTGGGACCAAAGTGATAGTACAAGAAGTAAGGCATTTGCCTCGCACACGGCTAACCTGGGTTCAGATACTCACTATCCCGTATGGTCTCTTGAGCACTGCCAGGAGTATTCCTGAGTGTAGAACCAGGAGTAACCTCTAGCTCATCTGAGGGTGTACCCTCAAAATAAATAAAATAGGGGCTGGAGAGATAGCATGGAGGTAGGGTCTTTGCCTTGCATGCAGAAGAACGGTGTTTTGAATTCCGGCATCCCATATGGTCCCCCAAGCCTGCCAGGAGCAATTTTTGAGCATAGAGACCGGAGTAATTTACCCCTGAGCGCTGCTGTGTGTGACCCAAAAACCAAATAAATAAATAAATAAATAAATAAAATAATAAGGATGGAAAAGTGATTCAGATAATATGTTAACTCATGTTTTAATTACTAGGAGATGCCTTCCCAAGCTGAGGAAACTCAAAGACCATTCCTGGCAGTACTTGCTAACTGGGCTAAATAGTTCAATTCTAAGACCTGGCGATTTGATAATGTTAGGACTTAGTGGTGGTTGGGGCCATTATGCTGTAGCTGGTTCCTCAGGGCCATTTAGGGCTATAACCAGTAATGCTGGGGATCATGCTATGCTGTGTCTGAACTTGAGTCTTTGCACATGCAAGGTGCCTCTGGCCTCAAAGTTGTCTCCCAGACCCATACATTTACATATAAAGGAAATTTTGGTATCAGATGGATGAAACTCAATTTTAAGACTTTATGTAAACACTTCAATTGTAAAAGCCTTTATATCTTATCTACCAATCCATGTTATATCATATGATGTTGGATATCCAGATATGTTGAAATATGTGTAAATATATGTAAACAACTATAATCTTACAATTTAAACCATGTTTTATGGCCTTTGTAATCACATATGCCTCCAAAGTAGAGAAATGGAGTCCTCCTGGGAGGCTGCAATGAGTGTAGAGAAGGAAATGAATTATTCTTCTCCCTCTGTTGTATATTGTGTCATGAGAACATAACCTCAGGTCATGCACCTGGTTACTTTAAACATGTACACTATTTTAGTTGCTGGCAATAGATAGGCACTGAAAAGTATTGTGCAGTTAAGATGTGCCTTGATATGGTGGAGGGAGATGGTGCCAGGCCACATATACAAGGCATGTGCTCTGTCACTGAGCCATGTCCTTGGTTCCTAAGGTGCTTTTGATACTTAATTTCCTTAATCATTGTGAAGAATATTTCTTTTCTAGAGTGTTGTTATTTAAATGATATATCTTTGGTTAGAAATAAACAAGCCTCCTATAGCCAAGATAACTGGAAATGTAGTGATTACATTGCCCACGGACACAGCGGAACTGGATGGCTCCAAGTCCTCAGATGACAAGGGAATCATCAGCTACCTATGGACTCGAGATGAAGGGAGTCCAGCAGCAGGGGTAAGTGTACCAGGAGCTAAAGAGCTGCAGAAGGTCAGGGTGACGAGTTAAGGAGGGTCAGGGAATCCAAACATCTCACTGTTTCTTTGTTTTGTTTTGGGGTCACACCTAGCAGCTCTCAGGGGCTACTCCTGGCTCTATGCTCAGAAATCGCCCCTGGCAGGCTCAGGGGACCATATGAGATGCCGGGATCCAAACCACCATCCTTGTGCATGCAAGGCAAATGCACTACCGCTGTGCTATCTCTCCGGCCCCTCTCTCTGTTTTATTTATGGTCCCCATATTAAGCCCACGTCATCCTTTGAAATTCAGGTTAAATGACATGCTAAGGACACTCTGCAATCCAATGTGGCAAGTAACATTTCTCCTAATCCTAGTGGCTGTGGCCATTACACAGCCAGACTGCCCAGAGATGAGGCAGTCCAGCCAGAGGGGTCAGAAATGTGACAGAAGCAGCAACTGAAAGGAGTGTGATTTGGTTCTGCAACTCAGAAGCCATGTTGTTCAACCACACAGGAGGTGCTGAATCACTCTGACCACCACCCAATCCTCTTTCTTTCCAATCTGGTCGAGGGAACCTACACGTTTCACCTGAAGGTGACTGACGCGAAGGGTGAGAGTGACACCGACCGGACCACTGTGGAGGTGAAGCCTGGTGAGTTCATTTAGTAATAATAAGCCTGAGTGGAACTGCTAGAACAGCTAAGCACATCCTTGGTCCTGAGAGCCCTTCCTCTTCATATGGACAGAGCCAAATGGCTTATTCAGTTTTAAAACAATCTAAAAACCCCAAGCTGAAAAATTCTTGGATACTCTGTGTTCTAGCAATGCCTCTCCTTTCTACACTGGAATATATAGACATCCCCCAGTCATCTCAAAAGGAAACAAACTTATAGGGCAAGGTTTGATCCACGTCACAGAGTATTTGTGTCAGAGCCAGGCCTTTGTGTTCCCTGTCCAACGTTTTCTCCTCAGATGATTAATGAGAAAGACTAAGGGTACTTTGGGAATCTGAACACTGGATTAACTTGAGTCACGATGTCTCATCAGCACCCAGATGCAGAAGAAACTTTATTTTTATATATTGAGCCTCAGGCTTTATCTGAAAACCAAGGGAAAGTAAATTAACTGGTGTCCTTTATATTTTTTAGGTTTGCAGAAATAAAAATTCCCTTCATAGCACTGTATTTTTATTTTTCTTTAAGGCTAATTTGCTTTTCGTGAAGAAGAGAGTGGGGGTGTGTAAATCTTCATAAATTCTTAAGCATCTGATTAACTTTAAGCCTTTATTATCTAACTTACCTATGGATGTCTAGATGGGAATGGATTTTGGCTGTTCTTCCAGTCCTTGTCCTACTTCTAGGAAGGACGGCAGCCAAGATACTCTGCAGTCTCTTTGTGTTTGAAATCAGATCACAGATAGTCTACTAATTATGTAAATTATATATCAGACCAGGCAAATGGTGCATCCAAGTGTGTGAATTAGAGATTCTGAATAATCATTTTTAATTTCCAAGTGTAAGGAAAGACATAGTCAAAAGTAAAGCATTGGTCGTGGAGTTAACATTATAACCATGCAGCTGTGATGTTGCTCTAAGGAAATCATTGTTTCTTGGCTGCCTGGATTTCTTTTCTGTTTACTCTTTTCAGCTCTGTAAGGCAGATGCATACCTAACATTGTTGATTGTTGAGAAATACATTTTTCCTCCTATTATTGCAGACTCAAGTCTAGCAAGTCACTGAAAATCAGATATGGATTAGGTAGTTGACCTGGATCATTCAGCAAATCCCGTCAGACAGAGACATTTTGGGGAATGTGGAGGAGTGAAGGCATGGCATTATTACCCATCAGTGTTCCTTGGCTATTCCTAGCATACGGTTTGAAGGTTAGAGAGTCTTCCTAGTGGTATTTAGGGGACCATGCAGTGCCAGAGATCAAACCTGGGCCTCTGCACTAACTCTTTGAGCTGTGTCCCTGATCCCTAGACAGAAGCATTTTTTTTTGTGGGAGGGGCCACACCCAGCGTTGCTCAGGGGTTACTCCTGGCTGTCTGCTCAGAAATAGCTCCTGGCAGGCACAGGGGACCATATGGGACACCGGGATTCGAACCAACCACCTTTGGTCCTGGATCGGCTGCTTGCAAGGCAAACACCGCTGTGCTATCTCTCCGGGCCCTTGACAGAAGCATTTAAAGCAAACCTTGAAGTGTTTCTCCTTTCTCAGTTCCTTCCTTCCTTCCTTCCTTCCTTCCTTCCTTCCTTCCTTCCTTCCTTCCTTCCTTCCTTCCTTCCTTCCTCCCTCCCTCCCTCCCTCCCTCCCTCCCTCCCTCTCTCTCTCTCTCTCTCTTTTTCTTTCTTTTTTTTTTTTTTTTTGTGGTTTTTGGGTCACACCCGGCAGTGCTCAGGGGTTACTCCTGGCTTCATGCTCAGAAATTGCTCCTGGCAGGCACGGGGGACCATATGGGACGCCGGGATTCGAACCGATGACCTTCTGCATGAAAGGCAAACGCCTTACCTCCATGCTATCTCTCCAGCCCCTCTTTCTTTCTTTCTTTCTTTCTTTCTTTCTTTCTTTCTTTCTTTCTTTCTTTCTTTCTTTCTTTCTTTCTTTCTTTCTTTCTTTCTTTCTTTCTTTCTTTTCTCTTCTCTCTCTTTCTTTCTTTCTTTCTTTCTTTCTTTCTTTCTTTCTTTCTTTCTTTCTTTCTTTCTTTCTTTCTTTCTTTCTTTCTTTCTTTCTTTCTTTCTCTTTCTTTTCTTTCTTTTCTTTCTTCTCTCTCTCTTTCTCTCTCTCTCTCTCTCTCTCTCTCTCTCTCTCTCTCTCTCTCTTTCTTTTCTTTTGGTCTTGGATCTCACCCATTAGCACTCAGGGTTATTTCTGGCTCTACGCTCAGAAATCGCTCCTGGTAGGCTTGGAGACCATATGAGATGCCGGGATTCAGACCACTGACCTTCTGCATACAAGGCAGACACCTTACCGACATGCTGTCTCTCGGCCCGTCTCTGTTCCTTTCTGATTCACTTTGTTCCCCACTTCAGTTTGACCCTCAGCATGAGCGGTGATTTTCAGGTTGGTATAGAACCAAGAGTTCATTCAAACAATCTTCATATTGCAATTAGTAGGAGTCAATGATTGTCCCATTCCTTTTGAAAAGGAGTTCATGCATTTCTGAATGCTCTCATTCCTTACTCTCCTGTGCCCAAGCAAGATCACATTGGCAGGTCTGTGTTAACTCTCCTACTTCTAAAGCCATGACTGACTCACATGCTTTTCAGATCCCAGGAAAAACAACCTGGTGGAGATCATCTTGGATGTCAACGTCAGCCAGCTAACTGAGAGGCTGAAGGGGATGTTCATCCGCCAGATTGGGGTCCTCCTGGGGGTGCTGGATTCTGACATCATTGTGCAAAAGATTCAGCCATACACGGAGCAGAGGTAGCTGGGCAATGAATGGATGATGAATGAATGGAGCGGGGTAAGAAAGACCAAGTAGCCTTTTGGGCAGGGGTCTCAAACTCGTGGCCCACGGGCCGTTTGCGGCCCTCCGTACAACATTTTGTGGCCCTGCCCTAGAGGAATCTTTTTTTGTTTGTTTTGTTTTGTTTTGTTTTAGTTGTTTGGGTCACACCCTCCAATGTTCAAAGCTTACTACTGACTTTGCACTCAAGGATCACCCCAACTTTGCCTCCTGCGGTCCGCAGGTAAATTGAGTTTGAGACCCCTGCTCTTGGTTTCTTTCTTTAAGTGAAAAATAGTGTGGTTAGTTAGAAAAGGTGGGCTCTCTACTAGGAACCATTCAGGTATCATTTCTCTGATGAACTTTTCTAGCACAGGTAACATTTTCTAGCACAGGTAAAGGTTTTTTTTTTTTTTTTTTTTCCTGATTATGTGATTTATAATACCCCATTGTTAGTCTCACTGTGCAGAAAACTTTTAGAAAATCTCATATGAAGGTGCTTCCTAAGCTTTATGTTATACCAGCTTAAAAAGTAATGCTGTGGGGCTGGAGAGATAGCATGGAGGCAGGCCATTTGCCTTGCATGCAGAAGGACAGTGGTTCAAATCTTGGCATTCCATATGGTCCACCAAGCCTGCCAGGAGTGGTTTCTGAGCATAGAGCCAGGAGTAACCCCTGAGCACTGCCATATGTGACCCAAAAACCAAAAAAAAAAAAAAAATAATAATGCTATTAGTGCCGTTGTGATGCACAGCAGTTAGGGCATTTTCCTTGCACACAACAGATACAGATTTGATTGGTAGCATCTTATATTGTCCCCTGAATCCACCAGGAGTAATTTCTGAACACAGCCAGGAGTAACCCCTGAGAACCTCCAGGTGTGGCTTAAAAACAAAGTGATGCTATTTATGCAGTATGTTGGGATAAATATATATACTGAAAACAAATTAATCCAGAATATTTGGGATACCCAGATCCACCAGCTATCTGTGTGCTTAGGGGATTGATATCTTGAGAACAGTTATAAATCTAATCTGCCCCACGAATGGGAAGGTTTTTTTGATTTGCAATACTAACAATGAAGCTTAAGAAACATGGAAGTTACTCACATGGCGGTGGTGAAAACATAGGAATCTAAATTGGTGCCACCCAAACATAGTTCAAATATGGTCTGCTTTGACTAAATTGACAATCAGAAAGCAAACAGACTCTGGGCCTTAGATAAAGTAATTCACTCTACCCACACCATTATTTCTATAGAACCATTTTTGTTCCTGCCATTGTAATAATATTTTTGGATGTATTTTGACACATGGATTATAGTCTGATGCTGACCCAACTGTTTACAGTTTTCAAGATGCAGCCTCTGGTACCACAAACTCACCAGCACCACAGTCTCAGCTGTTAAAAGACTGATAGCAGGGGACTGGAGAGACAGTACTTAGAAGTTAAGGTTGCTGTGACCAGCTCAGGTTCAAGCCCACGACCACAGATGGTCCCTGAGTGTTGCTAGGAATGATTCCGTAGAGGGAACCAGGAGTTAGAGCTTTGAGCATTGGGTATGGGCCAAAAGTCAAAACAAACAAGACGGTAGGAAGGTAACCAAATTCTCGTTTTCCGACTTTCAGTTACCATTTAGGAAGGGTCCTCATGTAAATTGGGTCATTTCTAAAATCATAGACGTTAAAGTAAAATGTATCAGGGTTGAGATCTGGTTCTGTCATAATTACTGTGTGACCTTGAACAAGTTGCTTAATTATTCTGAGCCCAGTGTTGTCCTCTAGAGATGACACTGATAACACCTTTCTCACAGGCTTACTGTTAGAGCATACATAGAATACTTAGTGTAGTATCCAGCACAAGCATTGGGTACTTAATAAATGCTAGCTACTGCGATTGTTTTTTGCAATTTTCGTTCATTCCTTTTGTTGCGTGTCTCAACAGTACCAAGATGGTATTTTTTATTCAAAATGAGCTTCCTCACCAGATCTTCAAAGGCTATGAGGTGGCAGCAATGCTCAAGAGTGAACTGCAGAAGCAAAAGGCAGATTTTCTGATCTTTAGAGCCCTGGAGATCAATACTGTCAGTGAGTAATTTTGGGATTTTGGGTCAAGAACCTATTCTGCCCAGTTCTTCTGTCTTGCTGTCTGTGCTCAGGCTTCATCTCTTTTCTCTGGGTACAAGTAGATAATCTTTTTCCTCCACTTCTGTTATCAGGGAATCTCAGCTCATAGGAAGGATTCTTTTGTTGTTGTTTTTCCCTGTCTAAACCTGGTATTGCTCAGGGCTTACTCCTGGCTCTGTACTTATGGGTCACTCCTGGCCAGGCTCTGAGATCATCTGTGATGCCAAGAATCAAATCTGGGTTGGTGGGGGCTGGAGAGATAGAGATAGGGTGTTTGCCTTGCATGCTGAAGGACAGTGGTTCAAATCCCAACATCCCATATGGTCCCCTGAACCTACCAGGAGCAACTTTTGAGCATAGAGCCAGGAGTGGCCCCTGAATGCTGCCGAGTATGACCTAAAAAACAAAACAAAACAAAAAATATCTGTGTTGGCAACATGTAAAGCAAGTGCTCTTATCTGTTGTAATCTCTCTGCAGACTCTCATTGGAAAAATCCTTTTATTATTTTTATTATTATCATTATTATTATTGTTGTTTTATTTGTTTTAGGGTGTTATTGTTGATGCTCAGGGGGGCATCCTGATAGAACTCTCATAATCATGCTGTTATTCCTGGCTGTGCTCGGAGACTATATGGGAGTCGGGGATCAAACCTAGGTTAGCCTTGTGCAAGGCAAACACACTGCCACAATATTGTCTCTCTAGCCCCAGAATTCTTTTTTTGGGGGGGGGGCACACCCATTTGATGCTCAGGGGTTACTCCTGGCTAAGCGCTCAGAAATTGCCCGTCTTGGGGGGACCATATGGGATGCTGGGGGATCGAACTGTGGTCCTTCCTTGGCTAGCGCTTGCAAGGCATACACCTTACCTCTAGCGCCACCTTGCCGGCCTAGCTCCAGAATTTTTTGTCTTTTTTTCTTTTTTTTTGTATCTTTTTTTTACTTTTTGGCTTCACCCAGCAATTCTCAGGGCTTATTTTTCTGCTCTCAGGAATTGTTCCTGGCAGTGCTCAGGGGAAACATATGAGTACCAGTGATTAAACCAAGTGCCTTACCTATATTTCTCTGGCCCTTAATTTTATTTTTTTTATTTTTTTTATTTTTTGTTTGTGGGCCACACCTGGTGACATTCAGGGGTTACTCCTAGCTATGCACTCAGAAATCACTCCTGGCTTGGGGGACCATATGGGACGCCAGGGGATCAAACCACGATCTGTCCTAGGTCAGCCGTGTGCGAGGCAAACATCTTACTGCTGTGCCACCGCTCCGGACCTTAATTTTTGTTTTGTTTCGTTTTGTTTTTTTTTTGTTTTTTTTTTTTTTTTGGTTTTTGGGTCACACCCGGCGGTGCTCAGGGGTTACTCCTGGCTGTCTGCTCAGAAATAGCTCCTGGCAGGCACGGGGGACCATATGGGACACCGGGATTCGAACCAACCACCTTTGGTCCTGGATCGGCTGCTTGCAAGGCAAACGCCGCTGTGCTATCTCTCCGGGCCTGTTTCGTTTTGTTTTGGGACCACATCCAGCAGTTGCCAGGGGCTACTCCTGGCTCTGTGCTCAGAAATCGCTCCTGGCAGGCACGGGGGTCCATATGAGATGCCGGGATTTGAACCACTGTTGGTCCTGAGTCCACTAATTGCAAGGCAAACACCCTACCGCTGTGCTATTTCTCTGACTCCAATTTTTAATTTATTTATTTTGGGTTTTGGGTCACACCCAGTAGCGCTCAGGGGTTACTCCTGGCTATGAGCTCAGACGTCACTCCTGGCAGGCTCGGGGAATCATATGGGATGCCGGAATTTGAACCACCATCCTTCTGCATGCAAGGCAAACATCTTATCTCCATGCTATCTCTCTGGCCCCAATTTTTTTTTTCGGCCCCTATTTTTTATGGTTTGTATGGTGCCAGGGATTGAACCCAGGGATTTACACTTAAAAGACAAGTACTCTTCTGCTGAAGTGTCCCCACACCGACCCCCAATCATTCGATAGTGACAGTTACAGACAACATACTGAAACTGCCAGAACTCCTGGGGTGTGTCTCAGAAAATGTCACTATAGACCAGTAAATAGGTAGATGCCAAGAATCTTCATGGGCACTGGAGGCTGACTGTCCCTCATTTCTCATTTCCACTGACATTTTCTATCTCCTGCTACTTTAGCATGCCAGCTGAATTGTTCTGACCATGGCCACTGTGATTCATTCACCAAACGCTGTATCTGTGACCCTTTTTGGATGGAGAATTTTATAAAGGTACAGCTAAAGGATGGAGAAAGCAACTGTGGTAAGTTTTCAACTTGGCACCGTGCATGCTGATTTGGCATTGAATGTGGTTCTAAGTTGAGTAGGTGGTTGTTGGTGTTTCCAAGGCAGATGAGCAGGCAAGGAGAAGAACTTTTTGTGTATTTTGTTTGTAGAAGGTTTTTATTTCCATCTTCCACACTTGTTCAAGGTTAGAAGAAACCTCTGAAGCAGTCTTGTAACAGTCTTAAGTCAGACTAACAATAAACTGCAGCCTAAATCAGGCCAACTAGGAAATCTCTTGTCTTGGAGAGATTCTGTCTCCTTCAGTCTAATGGAAGCCATCAGGCTTCTCTGCCTGCCTTGCCTCCAGTTCTTGGAGCACGGACAGTTGAGCAGTTTAAACCATCAGCTACCTTCAACTCTAAGGTCTTAGATAAGATCTTTCCCTTAGGGTTTCTGGTGGTGCTACGGGACTATTCCATATACTGTGTTTGGGGACCATGCAATGCCAGGGATTGAATCCAGGATTTATGCATTTGCTTAGCCCATTGACTATCTCCCTGGCCCACGAGGGAAGTAAAGCCCCCTCCCAGCCCAAGTTCAGGCATCTCAGGCCTCTCTTATGTCTCTCTTTTCAGATTCCTCACCATTTTGTTTTTTCTTGGCAGAGTGGAGTGTCTTGTATGTTATTATTGCTTCCTTTGTCATTGTCGTTGCCTTGGGAACCCTGTCCTGGACTGTGATCTGCTGTTGTAAGCGGTAAGAAGGATTCTTCTGTGAAATACATTCGGGCTTCTTATCAAGTATTCGTCCATTAGAAAGATAGCTAGTCACATAAAAGACTTCCTTCCTTTCTCTGTCACTCTTAGGATGGTTATGCTCAACCCAAGACATGCAAGAAAGTCTGTCTTCACCTTCTAACTACCTGAGGGCGGAAGTACCTCTTACAGCTAAGGTGCTATCCATGATGTGCAGCCTGGGAGATGTGGCTAGGGATAGGGACTAGGAAAACCTGACTTTCTATGTGTGTCCTGGAGCACTCAACCCCAGTGTTTCCATCTGAACACAAGTATTGCCCAGGTGGAATTTATCTTTTTTCTGTAATTTAGACTTAGTTATGCATTCTGGTAGCATTTTTGTTGTTAGTGAAGTAAAACTTTTTTTTGGTTAGTTGGTTGGTTTTTGAGTCACAACTGATGGCTCTGAGTTCAGGGGTCACTCCTGAGGTGCTCAGGGGACCATATGGGATGTCAGGGATCAAACCTGATTGGCTAATGTAAGGCAAAAGCCCTACCCATTGTACTATCACTGCAGCCTTGCAAGACAAAAAATTACACCTCTCTCACTTTTGGGGACACACACACTCTCTCTCTCTCTCTCTCTCTCTCTCTCTCTCTCTCTCTCTCTCTCTCTCTCTCTCACTTTTGGGGAATTACTCCTGGTGATGCTTAGGGGACCAAATGGGATGCTGAGGATTTAACCCGGTTGGCAAGCACCCTCTCCTCTGTATAATCTTCCCAGCCCCAGCACTTTTGATTTTTGTTTTGGGGCCACACTCAGTGGCACTTAGGGGTTACTCTGTAGGCTCTGTGCTCAGAAGTTGCTCCAGGCAGGCTCGAGACCATATGGGATACCGGAGATTGAACCCAGGTCAGCTATGTGAAAGGCAAATGCCCTACCTGTTGTGCTGTCACTCCAGCCCCCTCCCTTTTTTTAATGGGGGGGTGTGTGTGTGTGCTGTCCACATTCAGCTGCATTCAAAGACTATTTCTGATTCTCTGCCCAAAGTGACCCCTGGTATTACTTATCAGACTATATGTGTTTCTGTGGATTTGAACAGAGATCAACAAGATGCAGAGAGCTTTAAGCCCTGTATTCTCTCTGGCCCCTTATTTATTTTGGGAGGGGGGATTTTGGGAAGTTCAAAATCTCCTCAAATCCAAAAAATGTGGGACTGGGGCTTGGGTCACTTTCAGCAGTGCTCAGAGCTTACTCAGTTCTTTGCTCAAGGATCACACCTGACTTGGTCAGGAGACCAGTTTAGCTGCCAGAGGATCAGCTGTATGCAAGACAAGTGCCTCAGCATGGTACTAGCTTTCCAGCCCCTGGGGTGGAAAATGTTCAGCAGTGCTCAGGGAACTGTATATTGTGCTAGGAATGGAACTGTGACCAGCTGCATGCACAGCAAGCACTGTACCTCCTGAATAGCTCTGGCTCACTTCTTTCATTTAAACCATCTTTTCTGCTGTGGATGGTGAGTCCAGGTGAAGGTAGTCTTACTCCCCTTGCCTTTTCCCAGAATCAGGGAAGAATATATGAAGAACAAATCATAGTTGTCATCTTGTCTGACAGAGAAGCAAGGAACAGTAGCTGCTCCTGAAAACTGTGTCTTCTGACAATGTGCTCTGGCAGGATGCCTAAACCACACACAGCTTCTTTCCTGAGCAGGTGGGGGGGGTGTTATATTTTTTTAGGCGAAAAGGAAAACCTAAGAGGAGAAGCAAGTACAAGATCCTGGATGCCACTGATCAGGAGAGCCTGGAGCTGAAGCCCACTCCTCGAGCAGGTAACTGCCCTGGGATGGTTGGTGCCACCTTTCCGAGGAAAGCCCGACACGTCTCTTGGCCCATCCTGACTGGGCACTTGCCAGTGTCTGTGTTGGAGAGCCCATGGCTCATCCGCTCAGCTGTTTATAGCAGCTGCCTATGGAATTCGCTCTTATAGATCTGAATTTCTGTTGTTCTGATAAGCTGATAGCTAGGGACTGCCTGTATGCCCCCACTGCACCAACCTCTGTCCATATGAGAGACCCCTAGAAGACTAGGGCCTGTTCTCCCACTTCCAGAAAGGTGAAGCTGAGAGCAGCATCCATGTACAATCAACCATCTACATAGAATCAAGTTGTGTCCTATGTCAAGACAAGCAGTTTATACCTGTGCTTATAAAACCTACTCTTCTTCTTTTCTTTGTTTTTGTTTTTGGGCCACACCTGGCAATGCTCAGGAGTTACTCCTGGCTCTGTGCTCAGAAGTCACTCCTGGCAGGTTTAGGAGACCATATGGGATGCCAGGGATCAAAACCGGATTCATCCCTGGTCTGCCACATGCAAGGAAAATGCCCTACCACTGTGCTGTCGCTTAGATCCCAAAATTTACTCTTCCTTAAAAAACAGCAAACAGGGCCGGAGAGTGGTAGGCCATTTGCCTGTACACAGAGGACCCAGGATGGACCTGGATTTGATTCCTGGCATCCCATATGGTCCCCCAAGCCTGACAAGAGCGATTCTGAGTACAGAGCCAGAAATAACCCCTGAACGCTGCTACGTGTGACCCAAAAACCAAATAATTGATAGATTTCTTTGGAGTTTGGTTTCTTTTTTTGGGGGGCACACATGGTGGTACTCAAGGTTATACATTGCTCTGTGCTCAGGTGTCATTCTTGGCAGTGCTTGGGGGACTATATCGGATGCTGGGGATCCAACCCCGGTCAGCCATGTGCAAGTCAAATGCCTTCCCCACTGTGCTATTGCTCTGGCCTCTGTCTTTTCTTTTGTATGTTTTCCTTCATAAGTGGAGGGCCCGGAGTGGTGGCACAAGCGGTAAGGCATCTGCCTTGCCCATGCTAGCCATGAACGGACTGTGTCCCATATGGTTCCTCCAAGCCAGGAGCAATTTCTGAGAGCAATTTCTGAGTGCATAGCTAGGAGTAACCCAGGCATCACTGGTTGTGTCCCCCCAAATAATCATAAGTAGAGATAACGGGACATTATGTGGGGCTTTTGGTTGTTTTTGTTTGCTATTGGGGCCACACCTGCTGTGCTCAAGGGTCACTCCTGGCTCTGTTCCCAGAAGTCTCTCATGGCAAGATTCAGGGAACCATATGTGATGCCGGGGATTGAACCTGGATTGGCTACCTGAAAGGCAAGTGCCTTACCTGCTGTACTATCACTCCAGCTCTACAGAGCATTGCATGTTTAAAAGAGAAAGATGTGGGGCTGGAGCAGTGGTGCAGCGGTAGGGCGCTTGCCTTGCACGTGGCTGACCTAGGACGGTCCATGGTTTGATTCCCCGGCGTCCCATATGGTCCCCCAAACCCCTGAGTATCACCAGTTGTGACCCAAAAACCAAAAAAAAATAAAATAAGAGAAAGATGAACTGGAGCAATAGTACTGACCTGAGTTTGATCCCCAGAATTCCACATGGTCCCCAAATTCCTCCAGGAATAATTCCTAAATACAAAGCCATACCTGAACATCACCAGGTATGGCCCTAAAACCAAAACGTAAAAGACAAAAGAATGTCATTGGTAGCACTAACGTACTAACCACAGGTGATACTGAGCATACTCAGCTCTGGATCCCAGGTCTCTGGGCTTGTCTACGTTGTGGACTTCCTTAATGGTTCAGCTGCAGTTAACCAGGACTGGGAGGACATGGGAGAGGACTGTGATTCCCTGTCCTTATTCTTCCTCAGGACAGAAGCAGGCAGGAGGGTGAGCTTCAGGATGGATCAGCTCATATTCCAGATTCTGTGGTTCTTTGTCTCCCCCGCAGGTATCAAGCAGAAAGGCCCAGTACTGAGCAGCAGCCTGATGCATTCTGAGTCCGAGCCAGACAGTGATGATGCCATCTTCACATGGCCAGACCGAGAGAAGGGCAAACTTCTGCACGGTCAGAATGGCTCCGTGCCCAATGGGCAGACTCCACTTAAGGCCAGGAGTCCCCGGGATGAGATCCTATAGTCCTAACCTGGTCTGTTTGCTCAGGGAAGTGTGGCAGTGCCAGGGCCCCGCACATAGCCAGGCTGTTCACACACCTCCCCTGTTGGTGGGCAGCTGCTCTCCCAGCCTTTGTTGGTCACTCCACCCTGACACATCTGACAAGAACTGCAGGTACTTGAATCTAGAGATGTTCTCCAGGAACCCCTGAACGAAGCTGTGAATGAAGAGATTTCTTCTGTAAACCTGTTCAGTAGGGCCCCCCTCCCAAACACCCTCACCTCAGGGCCTCCTTATTTTGCAGATTCCCTCCCCAAGTCCTAGTTGTGTTCCCCTCTCCTGGGAACAGAACCAACACCTCTCCTGGCTCCAAGAGCCTCCTGCAGGCTTGTCCTGGGTTCTTCTCTGGTTGGAGGGCACCCTGCACCTGGCCTTGAGGGGTGATACTGCCTCATCACCACTGATGTCCAGCCAGTCATCCAAATCCTGGGAGGACTGGCAACTTGAAGTGGAGAAGGGAAGCCTTCTGGCTGCTGCCCTGTTGTCAGAGTTGCGGGGTTGAACAGTGCCCCCTTCTCTTTCTGCCCGGCCTTGGTTGCCTCAGGGCCCAACCCATAGCATTGTCCAGAGGAGCAGCCACAATGAACTGGAATGTCGTGGCATGAGCGTGCATGTGAGTGACTGCCCCACCATGGTCTCTCCTATGTCTGTCCCTTATGTGTCCCTTGCATGTGTGTTCTGAGTGTGTGCGTGTGTGTGCTCACACATCAACTCACAGGGCTCTCAGATGTTCTCAAGGCGTATTTGACTTGGAAAGACTCCTTGGAACATAGATTGTCCCTTAGGCCCTGTCACTGGTTCCTCAGCAGCCATGTTATTGGGTGTTGAGGAATGGAAACATGGGGTAGAGAAAACAAAAAGAAACTTGGTTTGTACTACTGCATTTCTGTCTATTGTGAGATAATTAAATGTGCTATTTAATTGTACTTGTACCTGGCTGGTGTGAATTGTGTTGCATTCCCGACCTCTTTGCCCAGTAACGTCTTGGTTTTGTGGGGAAATGCAGCTTCACATCAGCACGAGGCCCAAGGTGCCAAGGGTCTCCTTAACCACTGCTGAACTACTGCCAAGTGCTCCGCTCTGGTACCAGACTGACCAGACACTTTTCGCTGACTCTCAAAAGAGTGTTCAGTTCTTTCTTCCTTTCCCTTTAACACAAAATTTATTAAACTTTTATGGTCAATCTGGGTAATAAAGTCTCCTAACACCTAGGATATGGCCTTTGAAACTTTTGGTTTAGGTTTTAGTAGCAAGTGGAATTAGCTCCCTGACCCAGATATGTTTTCTGGGCATCTGTGGAGACTGTGACTAGGATCCTGGTCAGGAGGAAGCTGGTGCTCAGCAGTGCACTCCTCAGGAAATCAGGGAGCATGGAGCTCACACTCTGTCCAAGACCGTATGCCTCAAAATTAGCTGTAGAGGGACGAAAACAACCAGGAGTACAAATAACTCGGTTCAGACTAGGACAGAATTAGAACGCTGGCCCGGTAGAGCCTCTCCCTGATCTCAACCACAAAAACCAAGAGGACTTGAAAATCAAATTGTTGGCTCGCTCCATGAGCTTCTGATTTGAGTAGATCTGGGTAGAAGGTAGACTTGTTTGTAACAAGTTCCCAAGAGATGCCAAGTTTCTGCACTAGATGTGCCTGTGTAGTGTTGCATGATTGGGAGGTTCTACCACCCCATCCTGGGGACAAGGAACTGGAGAGAAAGGAGAGCCTTGATTTGCCGGGAACACTACACAGGAGGAATGGGTGGGCAGGGTTGGTGTGTTGAAATAACTCTAGCAGTGATGGCTAACCTTTTTGAGCCCAAGTGCCCAAACTGCCGCACAAAACCAAAGTTACTGAAGATCTTCTCTCTACAAAGAATTTCCTTGAAAGTGCCAGCACGTCAATTAAACCTTAATAACAAGATTTTAGTATCTAGAAACTCTTTATAAATTTTATAAATTAATTGCGGCCCTTCCCACGTGCCACAGGTTTGCCATCACAGCTCTAGAGAATACAGGAAAAACTACTGGAATTAGAAGGTTTTTCCTATACTATTTGGGCCTCATTTCTATTTATACCTTATCTCAGCCATAGATCATTAAGGGATTTATTCCTCAATTTGAGAGATGAATTTTTCATTCCCCATTCCTCCCACAACACAGAAACAAAACCCAGAACCCTGTGGGTTCCTGGCTTGGTTTCAACCTGTGAGAGAGCCTAGGTCATTCCTAAGAACTCTTCTAAATTATGACTGAAACCGAACTACAATATTGCTTGTAATCATGGTGCTTAAAGATTTTATGCAGGGGCCGAAGAGATAGCATGGAGGTAAGATGTTTACCTTTCATGCAAAAGGACGGTGGTTCGAATCTCGGCATCCCACAGGCATCCCTGTGCCTGCCAGGAGCGATTTCTGAGCATAGAGCCAGGAGTAACCCCTGAGCGCTGCCAGGTGTGACCCAAAAAACAAAAAAAAAAAAGATTTTATACAAAAAAAAAAAAAAAAAAAGAACAACGCTTCTGCAGTAACAGCAAATCTCAAGGGCCTGGGAATCCTTACCTTGATCAAACACAGCTTGACTATAACACTGCCCCACCCTTGCAAAAGACAAGAATGGCCAGAGGCATTCATCACTTAAGCCCTCTTGGGTGCTGTGGACTAGTCAGGAGCAGGCTCCGTACCAAGAATCCATATAGCTGAGGTTAGCTTCAGCCTTTCCAGGTTGAGGAGGAAAAGGAGTGAGTCCATCCTGGCTCATCGGGAAAGTTAAAAGTTACTGAAGATCTTCTCTCTACAAACAGGTATGAAGGGCATGGGCAGTCCACGAAACGGGACAGGGTTTGGGGAGTTCAGGCCAAAATTTACTGCTTGTGTGAAACTTTGGTTAAGGACCCTCATATAGTCTCTACTCACACCTGGGCCACTGAGAGACATCTCTAACTCTAGTTGGTGGTGGTGACTCCTTAATCTAAACAAGATTTCCAGGCTGGGGCTCAGCCCGTCTACTCCTATGGCTCCCCGTAGGACCAAGACGTGTGCTCTTCACGGTCAAGTGGTGCCATAATAGGTAAAGATTTCCTTCCCCTTGAGTGGTGCTCTGAGTCACTATGGTTTGACACTGGTGGGTACTGAGCAGGCACTCAGCTCTTTATCATAGGAACAAAAGTAAAAGTGATGGGCAGGCCTTGTCAGCCTTCTGTCCAATTCTCAGTGTAGGTACAAGTGCTTGACACAGTATTGCTGTGACCTTGTCTGACCTTCAGAGCTACAGTAGATTTGCCTTACTCCCATCTCTAATTTACACAACCCTGTGCACCAATGTTGTTCTCATGCTGGGCTCCTAACCTGGGTAGGTGGGGGAGGTCACACTGGTGATATTCAGGGCCTATTTCTGGTCTTGTGTTCAGGCTCAGGGGTCACTCCTGATAGGTTTGTGGGACCATAGAGTACCAGGGCTAAAATCTGGTTCAGCTATTTGCAAGGCAATGCTCTACCTGCCGGATCCTATATGGACAAATTTGGGGAGAATAAATAGTGCACAGGAGCATTCAGGAATCATTCTTGGAAGTGCTTGGGGGACCATATAGGATACTGGGGATTGAGCCTAGGTTAGCCATGTGCAAGGCAAGTGCCCTACCCTCTGTAGTATGGCTCCATAACCCAACCCCCATCTCTGGCAACTTTTAATCATATTGATTGGAACTTATAGCCCCAATGCTTATTTATATTTCATTTTTTTGTTTTTTGGGTCCACCCAGCGGTGCTCAAAAGTTACTCCTGGCAGGCACGGGGGACCAAATGGGATGCCGGGATTTGAACCACCGTCCTTCTACATGAAAGGCAAATGCCTTACTTCCGTGCTATCTCTTTGGCCCCCATGTTACATTTCTTGAGTGAAAGTTATCATGCATAGAAAAAGCTAAGAATAGGGCCGGAGAGATAGCATGGAGGTAAGGCATTTGCCTTTCACGCAGGTCATCGGTTCGAATCCCGGCGTCCCATATGGTCCCCCATGCCTGCCAGGAGCAATTTCTGAGCATGGAACCAGAAATAACCCCTGAGCACTGCCGGGTGTGACCCAAAAAACCACAAAAAAAGAAAAAAAAGCTAAGAAGCTCTGCCTCACAGAACTGATATCCTTTTAGATACTGATTATGATGATCTTGCTTAAAGAACCACAACAAATAGAGTGCAAAGAAGTGTTTAATTATACATTTCCTGTCAATGACTGTGTTTCCGGGTTTTTTGCTTTTGTTTTTTTGGGGTCACACCCGGTGACGCTCAGGTGCTGCTTCCTGTTTCTGTGCTCAGAAATCGCTCCTGGCAGTCTCGGGGGACCATATGGGATGCTGGGATTCTAATCACTGTCCGTCCTGGATCGGCTGTGTGCAAGGCAAATGCCCTACCGATGTGCTCTCTCTCCAGCCTTGTATTTCAGTATTTAATTGTAAATATAGCTACATGAAAATCATCTCTCATTTGCAGGCAAATCACCTATACCCAGACGTATTGGAGGAGCCCAATGCCCTTATGGAAAACCGTGTCTATCCCAGTTTGAACTGTGGAGCCCCACTTGACAATCTGAGTCATGGGAGAATTGGAAGGGATATTTTTTTCCTGGTGTTTTCTAGTTGGCTAAAAGAATGAATGTTAGGGGCATCTAATTAGAATAGTTTAAGCTTTTCTCCAGGTAAGGCCTTCCAGTCTTCTGAGTACATTTGAGTACACAGAACTGCTATATTTGGGAGTTACAGATTACTCCTGTGCCTTTTTTACTCTATACAAGTCTTCTACTGAGCAATATCATGTCTTACAACGAACACATCTAAAACAAATGTGTGAGAGCTGAATGATCTGGAGAAGCCAGTAACCTAGAAATGTCTGAGATTCTGCTTCTCCCTACCCGCACTACAATCTCTCCAGCCCCTGGACACAATAAAAATTCTGACTTGAGCTTAAGGTGTCCAGGTTATAAGTAATGATAAATTAAGCTTTGGTTTGTTTTTGAAAGACCAGAACATGTAGCATATAAATCAGAGAAGAAAAGAGAGACATTAAAATAAGGGGCAGAAGGAGTAGATCAAAGTGCTGGTTTTGCACACGAGTTCTGGGTTCAAACCCTAGCACCACTAAGTGTTCCCACCCTCCAATGTCCCAAAACAGGGCCAGAGAGAACAGCAGTTGATGCAGGCTCAGTCCCTGGCACCCATATTGTCTACTGAGTCTACCAGAAATAAGCCCTGACCACTGTTGGGTGAGCCCTCCACCCAAATAAGAAAGCTGGAGATAGTACGGGAGTAGGTGTTTTCCTTGTACAGTTGACTGTGGCTCAATTTTTGTCACCACATATGATCCCAAGCACCTCCAGGAGTAAGCTCTGAAGCACTGCCACTTCTTCCCCACAAACTAAATAGAAATGAAGGGGGGATGGAAGGATAAAAACTCCTAGGTCAGAGATTGTACAGTAGGTATAGAATTTACCTTGCATATAGCCAACAAGGGCTCACTCTCAACACCCCATATAGACTCCCAGCCCTGCCAGAAGTGATTCTTGTATGCATAGCTAGGAGTAACCTGAGCATTGCCAAGTTTAGCCCCACTCTAAAGAAAATTCAGGGGAAAATAAAGAAAAAAAATGGGGGCCAGAGAGACAGCATGGAGGTAAGGCATTTGCCTTGCATGCAGGACAGTGATTTGAATCCCAGCATCCCATATGGTCCCCTGACCCTGCCGGAGCAATTTCTGAGCATACAGCCAGGATTAACCCAAGCGCTGCCAGGTGTGACCCCAAAACAAAAAATTCAGGGGGTCTAGGTTAAATTCCTTGGTATACTGTCAGTCCCCCTGTGGACCAGCAGGAATGATCCCTGAGTGCAGTCAGGAGTAAGCTGAGAATTTGGATATGCCCCTTCCCCAAAAAAATCTGCTACTAACTAGGCAGTTTCATATTAAAAATTAAAACCAGGGCCCGGAGAGATAGCACAGTGGTGTTTGCCTTGCAAGCAGCCTATCCAGGACCTGGTTGGTTTGAATCCCGGTGTCCCATATGGTCCCCTGTGCCTGCCAGGAGCTATTTCTGAGCAGACAGCCAGGAGTAACTAACCCCTGAGCACCGCCGGGTGTGGCCCAAAAACAAAAAAAAAAAAAAAAATTAAAACCAGTCAGGGGCCGAAGTGGTAGCACAGTGGATAGGGTGTTTGCCTTTCCAACCAGGGCTCAAAACCCAGCATCCCTGAGCCTGCCAGGAGTAATCCATGAGCATCACCAGCTATGGCTCAGAAATCAAAAATGAAATTAACAACAACAAAAACACACTGATGTCTCTAAGCGAGTTAACAAGTTGAATAAAATTATGAAATATTTAATCCAACACCTTAGATATACAAAATAGTTGAGTACAGTGGGCACTTTACCTTGGAAGGGCTGACCAGGATTCAATCCGTGGCACCCTACATGGTCCTGAGTCCCACCAGGAGTGATCTAAGTGCAGAGCTAGGAATAATCCCTGAGAATCATTGGATGTTGTCCAAAAACATAAATACACAATATACTCCGGGAACTTTGGTTCTTATAAAGACAATGAAAGTATCGGCTAGTGGTTATTGCCCTAAAAACTAACCCTACAGAAATAACACTTTAGTAAATAGCATAAATCTGAAGAACTGCAACCAAGTATCAAACCCCTAATTCCATTAAAAATCCACAGGACCGGGGCCGGAGAGATAGCATGGAGGGTAAGGAGTTTGCCTTTCATGCAGAAGGTCATCGGTTCGAATCCCGGCGTCCCATATGGTCCCCCGAGCCTGCCAGGAGCGATTTCTGAGCGTAGAGCCAGGAGTAACCCCTGAGCGGTGCTGGGTGTGACCCAAAAACCAAAAAAAAAAAAAAAAAAAAAAAAAAAAAAAAATCCACAGGACCTGCTTTCCTGCATAAGACAGCCAAGACACCATCGAACACATTCTCCAGGGCCCAAACCTGGTAAGGGCCCCACCCAATAAGGTGGGTGCTGATCCCTGCCAATGTGTTTGGGCACAGGAAAGCCATTATAAAGGACTGTTTGTTGTTACCTTGTTCCCTGTCTGCTTTCCTGCACAAGAAGCCAAGAAGATACCATCGAACACAATCTCCAGGGCCGAAACCCAGTAAAGGCTCTACTACCTAATAAGGTGGAGCCAGAGGTGAGCGCTCTGCTTGGCTTCAAGGCCACGCTCATCTTCTAACCCACGAACCCCTGCACAGCACATAGTAAAAACCACTATACAAGTGTTGCAATGGGGAAACAATGCAGGACAACACCACGCAGAGAATGAAGATGACATGAAAAGTACCAACTACCTAGTTAGCCTCTCAGATAAGGAGTTTATAGAGTATTAATATGGAGATGTGCAAAGAACTAAAGCAAGCATAGATCAATCTGAACTGAACATAATGACAGAACTTACAACTGAAATAAGAGGTCTGGAAAACTCAGTAGATGAAGTGAACACCTCAAGGAAAAGCCTCTCCAAAGAAATAACAGCAGCTGAGGATGAGGTCAGTGAGCCAGAGGATAAGATGCAGAACAACTCCATACAGCAGAAGAGATTGAAAAAGAACCTTAAAGCAAATGATCAATGAATAAACTACTCAAAAAATGTGAACAGATGAAAATAGAAGTCTTTGATAAACTAAACAGAAACAACATAGGAATCAATGGAGTCCCAGAGACCCAAGAGGAGAATATTTAGAAGAGTTGGAGGAAGAGTGAGAAGAGGAAAAGGAGTAAGAGGAGGAAAAGAAGTAAGAAGAGGAAGGGAAGGGAAAGAAGAAAAAAAGGAGGAAGAGGAAGAAGAAAAGTAGGAATAGGAGGAAGAAGAAAAAGGAGAAAGAGGAAGGAAAAGAAAAAAAGACAAGAGGAAGAAGAGGAGGAGGCTGGTCCGACTGCAGTGGTATTTACAATTGATCACAGCCAGTTACAGATTTCTTTGTTCCTTCTCCACTCCAAATGCCTCACTTGACTAGCCTAAAAAAATAAAATGAAGAAGAGGAAGTAGAAGAGGAGGAAGATGAATAAGAGAAAGAGGAGAGTGAGAGAAAAAAAAAATAGACAAGATTTATTTTTAATTTAAGTGTCTTTGTTTAAGCACCATGACTATAAACATGTTTGTAGTTGGGTTTCAGTTAAAAAATTAAAAGATCTTGACAAATATTATAAAAGCAGCTTTTTCTGTTCTGTGTATGATTTTGGTATACTATGGCAAATATTTAGCTATACCTCTATCTGCGAAGTAACCAAATTTTAGGTTTAGACATATCTCACTATTTTACATAAACCATTTTACATAAAAAGATTGTTACCTTGATTCTTATATCAAATGAAAAATTAACCTGAAGGTGAGTGTAACAAAAAAAAAGTGAAATTCTTTCCTTATTTTTGCAGTGTTAGAACGTGAAATTCTGGGCCCGGAGAGATAGCACAGCGGTGTTTGCCTTGCAAACAGCCGATCCAGAACCTAAGGTGGTTGGTTCGAATCCCGGTGTCCCATATGGTCCCCGGGCCTGCCAGGAGCTATTTCTGAGTAGACAGCCAGGAGTAACCCGAGCACCGCCGGGTGTGACCCAAAAACCAAAAAAAAACAAAACAAAACAAAACAAAAAAACCGTGAAATTCTTTCAACATAACCTATATAGTAATAAGGAACGGACTTGGGGCTGGCGAGATAGCATGGAGGTAAGGTGTTTGCTTCCGATGCAGAAGGACGATGGTTTGATCCTGGCATCCCATATGGTCCCCCATGCCTGCCAGGGGCAATTTCTGAGCTTAGAGCCAGGAGTAACCCCTAAGAGCTGCTGGGTGTGTCCCAACCCCCCCCCCAAAAAAGGAGCGGATTAAAATGGGTGTCAAATTTTTCCCCAACGTACCAATTCCTCATGGTTTGAGGGATGCTGGCCTTGCATGCAGCCAATCCAGGATGGACGGTGGTTTGAATGCCTGCATCCCATATGGTCCCGAGCCTGCCAGGAGTAACCCCTGAGCACCATCGGGTGTTACCCAACCCCCTCCCCCAAATCCACAGGAGACTGAAAGTGATGAAACTGGAAAGGGAGGCAGGACAGGTGATGTCTTACTGTACACAGGATAATCCATCAAGTCCATGGGTGCTAGGCAATGCAGTAGAAAGCTCTGCTGGGGTGAGGGGATGCACACGCTGAACCCACTAGAAACCCTTCCTCTTAAAAGCCCCTGGGGTAGAGGACAATCTGGAACTGCTGCTTTTTCCAGTCTAGAAGGGAAATCTTGAACAACTGCTGGAGGAGTGACAGACAGAAGGAACTGACTGGAAGTCAGCATTAGAAGAAAGGATTGAATAGAGCTTGTTCTTGGGCTTTTACCAATAAATACGAGCAGGAGCAGGTGCCCACAATCTAAAATAACCAGCCAGACTACTTAAGACAAGCCACTGTCCAAAAACAGCAAAATAAACAGTCTAATCAATAATTCAAAATAAACTCATGGGTTCTCTCCCCATATATACACACACAGGAAGAAATGGACACATTTCCAGTCCTGGGGCTAAAAACCTAGTAGTAAGGTGGGAGGAGAGTGGAGGAGTCACTAAAGAAATGAGAAGAAATGAACCAGAATTTTAAAACTGATGAATAAATGGGGACAGAGAGATAGCATGGAGGTGGGGCATTTGCCTTGCATGCAGAAGGCCGGTGGTTCAAATCCCACCATCCCATATGGTCCCCCAAGCCTGCCAGGAGCAACTTCTGAGCACAGAGCCAGGAGTAACCCGAGTGTTGCTGGGTGTGACCCCCCCCCCCAAAAAAAAAGACCCCAAAACACATGAATAAATATACAACCAGAAAACCTGCAGTGAGAAACAAAACCAAGCAGCAAAAATTCTGAAAGCTCCTAGAGAAAATAGATCTGTTCAATCACAAAGAAACAAGAATTGGAGCACAGCGGCGTTTGCCTTGTAAGCAGCCAACCCAGGACCGAAGGTGGTTGGTTCAAATCCTGGCGTCCCATATGGTCCCCATGCCAGCCAGGAGCGATTTCTGAGCAGATAGCCAGGAGTAACCCCTGAGCACCACCGGGTGTGGCCCCAAAACCAAAAAAAAAAAAGAAACAAGAATTAAACTGACACCAGGTTCTTCAAGATATCTTTATATAAATAAACATGATGAGAGGGGCCGAGGATAGTGTTCAAGGGTTATGGTACTTGCCTTGCATCCTGTAGACTGAGGGTCAAGTCACCAGAACCATACATGTTCCCCTAAACACCAGATGGTCACTGGAACAGACCCAGAATAGCCCATAAGTACTGAGGTAGGACCCTAAGCCTTTCCCAACCCAAACAAAGGGACCATGTTTCCAAAACTCTGAAGGAAAATAACTTGGAACTCAATTTATATCAAAACAAGCTCATTTAAACCTGAGAAATAAATTTGGACATGAGAAGATATGTAAAACATATATAAATACTTTTCTCAAAATTTCTACTCTGAAATAACTAGAACCTAAGGGAAAATAAGAATAAAACACTGGAATATATTAACTCAATGTCAAAATTAAAATATAAATATATGAGGTTATTGATAACACAGCAGTAAGGCATTTTCCTTGCACATGGCCAACCCAGGTTTAATCTCCGGCATCCCATATGGTTGCCCAAGACTGCCAGTGATTTCTGAGTGCAGAACCAGGAGTAACCCAAGCACTACCGAGTGTGACCCAAAAACCAAAAAATATACCTAGGACTATAATTTGTTTTGTTTGTTTTTGGTCATACCCGGCAGCGCTCAGGGGTTACTCCTGGCTCTATGCTCAAAATCACTCCTGGCAGACCCGGGATTTGAACCACCATCCTTCTGCATGCAAGGCAAATGCCCTACCTCCATGCTATCTCTCTGGCCCCAGGAGTATAATTCTTACTAGGAAAAAAGTAGTAATGAAACCAGCAAGACTGAAAATGGACATTACTGAAAAATATTAAAAATGTCAGATGAAGTATACTTTAGCCAAAATTTCTATTGCTATTCAATGTAAAGCAAACCCCATACTTTACTAAGTTTTTGTTTTTGTTTTACTGTTTTAGGGCCACACCCAGTAACGCTCAGGGATTACTCCTGGCTATGTGCTCAGAAATCGCTCCCGGCTTGGGGGACCATATGGGACACTGGGGGATCAAATGGCAGTCTATCCTAGATCACCCCGTGCAAGGCAAATGCCCTACCGCTGCACCACTGCACCAGCCCAAGAGTAGATGTTTTTAAATTGAAAATTTTTTGCTATGCCAGAGCCTCACTCAGGCAAGTAAGTGTTCTACAATGAGCTACATCTGGGTCTATATGTGCACTAACATGTATAAATTACTGTGTATTCACCCAAAGGCAACAAAGAATTCAACATTAAAAAAAAAAAATAGGGGCCAGCGTGGTGGCACTAGAGGTAAGGTGTCTGCCTTGCCAGTGGTTTGATCCCCCGGCATCCCATATGGTTCCCGAGCCAGGAGTGACTCCTGAGCGCATAACCAGGAGTAATCCCTGAGCGTCACGGGGTGTGGTCCAAAAACCAAAAAAAAAAAAAAAAGAAAAAGAAAAAAAAGAAAATCTAACAACGTACCTTGCAACATTACCAAAAAAAAAAAAAAAAAAACCAAGAAATGTTTTAACAGATGTTCCTAAAATCGCTTGATTGCCCCATTTATTTGCCAGTAAGAGTAGAGTGTTAGGGCAGTGGCACCTGCCTTGCAGATGTCTGACTCAGGTTTGACTCCTCAGCACTATCCAGTGCTCACAAGCACCACCAGTGACATCTGAGCACAGAGCCTGGCCTAAAGCCTGTGCACACCTAGTTTGGCCCCAAAAAACCCAAAACATAGCATCATGGAGTTTCAAGAATGCAAAAAAAATCAAGAAAGAAAAAGACATCAATCTATCTCACTAAAGATTAAGATTACTTGATTAGACAGGTATTTAAAAAAAATTTTTTTTGTTTTTGGGTCACACCCGGTGACACTCAGGGGTTACTCCTGGCTCTGCACTCAGAAATCGCTCCTGGCAGGCTGAGGGGACCACATGGGATGCCAGGATTCGAACCACCAATCTGTTGCATGCAAGGCAAAAGCCCCACTGCTGTGCTATCTCTCTGGCTCCTAACAGGTATTTTAAAAAAAAAAAAATGAACAGGGCCAAAGCAGTAGCACAATGGGAAGGGCATTTGCCTTGCACTCAGCTGACACAGGTTTGATTCCTGGCATCCCATAAGGTCCCCCAAGCCTGCCAGGAGTGATTTCTGAGCACAGAGCCAGAAGTAATCCCTGAGCACTACCAGTGTGGCCCCAAAAACAAAATAAATAAATGAAAAGAGCATTTGAACTGGAAATAGTATAATGGATAGGGCCCTTGACTTGTACACAACATGCTCAAGTTTGATCCCTGCCACTCATATGGTCCCCTGAACCTCACAAAAAATGATCTCAGAGCACCGTTAGATGTAGTCCCCAAAAATCATGGGGCTGGAGAGATAGCACAGCGTGTAAGGTCTTGACTTCCATATAACCAACCCAGGCTCAATTCCTAGCATCCCCTAGGGTTGCCACACTCCACAAGCCCACTCAAGAGTGAGCCCTGAACACTGTCAGGTATGGCAAAAAAAAAAAAAAATTTAGGACTCAAATGATTGTATAGTACTGATGTCAGCTTTGTAAATTTTTTAAGTTTGCCAGAAACAAAACATATAATATATAAATAGTATCTAGTTTTTCTAGTGTTCAGGACTTTTGATCAGTTAACAAAAACCAGGAGAAATTTCTGACAAATCAAAAATACTGCAATGAAATGCTGTTTTCTGGATTGAATAAAATGTAAATTATTTTCTAAGACCGTTTGCTATCTTTCTTTGTAATACTGCCATCTGTTGGGTTCTATCAATAGGGTCAATCAGAAAACAAAGTAATAAAATTAGTTTAATGAGACAAAAATAAAAAAAAACTCACCCATCGAATACAAATATACTGTTTTATTCTAAGGGACGATTTCTGTGGTTTCTGTAAAGGGAAAATCCAATTTTTTTTTTTTTTTTTAAGAAAAAGGCTGATTTCAATGTTTCTCTTGTTTGGTATGACTTTTTTCCTCCCCTGGGGAGGGGGAATGCAAATTTACATAATTTTAGTAAAACAAAAACAGCAAATAATCTTGACACACATCAACAGCTACACTTTTGAGGATGTCCAATAACAAATCGCTATTTTCTTTTACGAGTGAATTTTGGATCTGGACAACTCTGGACTAACATGCACATGGAAACTTGATATAGTCATTTATCAGGGTAGTTAGTGGCTGTTTTCAGTTAAAAGATACAGAATTTTTCTTTCTGGCATTTTATAACAATTTGTCTACTATGCCAACAATATTTGTTTTTATATAACTACAGAAGGAGAAAATGTTAGTGTTTATACAAACCATAAAATTTGTACATTGGGGACTATTACACCTGATGTTTCTGGATAGTTTATTGGCAGACTTATCAGACAATCCAATTGTTTTTTCCTCCATATCAAACAAGGTCTGGAAGAAAGAAGTTTTCCAGTCAGCAATGACAAACACAGATGGACTTAATCATACAGAATCAGGGTGGATTTACTTCTTTCACAGTTCGTGGTAACAAAAACAAAATTTGTCACAGGCATAGAGTAGTACACAATGTCAAAAGGCCTACTTAAAAATTTTTATTGTAGTTAAATGACTTTATTTAAAAAAAATACACCTGTCAACCCCACTTAAAAAGGAAGGGGCACATATTGAAAAGACTTTCAAGGTTAAAATTCTAAGATGACTTTTGGACTTCTCTCATTTCTATTACAGGGAAGAAATAAAGAAGTTTGTGTTGGTCAATATCATAAAAGCTTGATTCATAATCTGTGAGGAAGAAAACAGAATGAGGGAGATGGACTGATAAAGAAGTTGTATTGGTCAATATCATAAAAGCTTTGATTCACAATCTGTGAGGAAGGAAACTGAGAATGAGGGAGATGGACTGATATGCCAAATACACATATGACTTGCAATCCTCATAGAACTACAAAAACAGCTAATGTTTGAAGTAAACCTATAATAAGACAATCTGCTTGTGGATATGCAAGACTATCAATGTCTTTGTACCCTAACCCCAGAATTCCTACTTTCAAGTCTCATAGGGTAACAAAGTCATTTTCCAAATGCTTTATATTGGAACATTCTAGGACCTTTTCTACCATATCTGATAGTTAAGTAATACTGTGTCTTTGTGGAATCACCACAGGTTTGCCAGAATAAGGAGAGATTATTCTTTTATGAAATGACAAGGGTCTCCAGAAATTGGGGCAAACAACAAAGGAAGTGGGATTGTTTGGGAAGAAGGAAGATAAAACAATGGGAGGAAAGCTGCCATTTGGGGACAAAGTGAAAACAAATGGAGAACCCCCATTTCTATGTACCATAGCCCAGGCTATGAGACAGCAGCAATAAAGGCCAAGACCCAGAGTTGGGTATTTCAGTGGGCTTTCACACATATTTCAAGACAGCTGAGGTCTAATAGGTTTCACTGATTTCCTGTGTACATGATCAATTTGCAGAATATCAGACCTTCTACCTTAATTTACCAACATCCAGACCCATGGCTGCAGAAAGTGAGAGGGAGGGACTGTGAAGAGCTAAGAAGGCTTTTGCCAAAGGCTTCCATCTTCACAGCAAAATCTTGGCAGTGAGAATCAAAAGCAAAACCATTTCACTCTCTACCTTAAAAAAAAAAAGCTGCTTATTCTTATTGGGTCCTCAAGTACAAGTCCCAGTGCTTATCTGATGCCATTCTTAGTTCCATTAAGGTGTCTCCCGGAACTTTTACACAGGACTTGCTCAAGCAGCGTATTGCAGCCAAGGTTTCACTCCAAAGCTACTTCTCTAAGGTCTAAGGTTACTATGGTAGAGTTTTATACAACAGTTTTCCTTAAAAATATGCCATGATTTGTTATTCCCAAACAAAATAAGATTATGCACCACTCAGAGAAATTGGTTAGTCCTTCTGAACATATCTAAGAACTAGAGCACTGTCAAAGAACAGTCTTCAGTTCAAATTCTTTCCTTCAGTTTCCATTTGTACATCCACACTGTGGTTCACGAGTCTTCTCTTTTCCAATATTTATTATCAAGTCAAGAGGACTTAGGCTTATACAGCATTTTCCAAAGCTGGATGCATTCACAGTTTGGTGCATACCAATGTATGAAAATAGCAACCCTACTTCAGCTCTAATCAGATAATTCAACATCAGAGTCTTCTGATTTAGCTTTGGCAAGTTCTTCGTGTACCTCCCTGACCATGAGAATTCGTGTTAACATGGTGTCCAGGGTGCCAGGGTCTATGGGAAATGTTGAGTACCACATGGGGCTATTTGGAACACAGGAGCGCTCAGGTTGCAGATAAAACACATCATTCCTCTGCTTCACACTCTCAGAACTATGGGGGAAAAGAAAGCGAGAATTAGGAATCAGAAATCAAGGAAATACCTAATTGCATGTAATAAAATGGCTTTTAACATTTCCCTACTATGCCATAGCCTAAGGTAGGCAATATATCCACAAAAAAAAGATGAGCTTATATGCATCACTTCCCCGAAGCAACCTCACCTCCAAGCAATCTGTACTTTTCTCCCACATTCGAGAAAACGCACTAGTTTGGAAGTGAGTACGTTAATACAATACATTAATATATATCCTTCACAAACTTTAATACTTAGACCATTATTAGGAGTAACAAAACTTTCAACTCACATGTGACCACAGCATGGCTAACAACTACTTATCTTAAAGTGCCCAATATCCTGAAATGAACCCAAGAGCACGCAATAAAAACAATCAATGGGCAAACCCCAGTCATTATATTTCTTTGAGGAAAAAAAAAACTGCCTTAGTGTGTGTATCTTACAATTTTGAGTTAACAAGTTTCTGTAAGAAAAGAACTACTAAAATTTTTAATTCCTTAAAAGTAGTACAACCTGTCCTCCAAATTACTTTTTTCCACTCTCTTCTGATTTTTGGGCCATGCAAGTGGTACTCAGGGGCTATTCCCACTTCTGTGTTTGGAGAGCAGCTGATGTGATACTAGTTATGCCAAGTCTCCTATATGCTCTAATAAACCCAGGGTTTACATTCTATATTCTAATATCCAAAACTCAGGGTGCTGAGATATCAATGCAGCCTCTAAATTACTGTTCTTTAAAAAAAATTATTTTTTTCTGGAGTGGAATGGGTGGGCAGCATTTGCACAGCACAACAGGCAGTACTCAGGGCTTACACCTGGCTCTGAACTCAGAGATCACTCCTGGCAGACTTGGGGACCATGTGGAGAGCTAGAGATCAAAACCTAGGTTGATTGTGTGCAAAGCAAAGCAAACACCCTACCTGCTCTACTATTATTGCTCCAACCCCTAAAATGCTATTCTTTTTTTCTTTCTTTTTTTTTTTTTTTTTTTGGTTTTTGGTTTTTGGTTTTTGGGTCACACCCGGCAGCGCTCAGGAATTACTCCTGGCTCTATGTTCAGAAATCACTCCTGTCAGGCTCAGGGGACCAGATGGGATGCCGGGATTTGAACCACCAACCTTCTGCATGAAAGGCAAAAGCCGGGGCCAGAGAGATAGCATGGAGGTAAGGCATTTGCCTTTCATGCAGGAGGTCATCAGTTTGAATCCCAGCGTCCTTATAGTCTCCCATGCCTGTCAGGAGCAATTTCTGAGCCTGGAACCAGGAATAACCCGAGCACTGCTGGGTGTGACCCAAAAACCACAAAAAAAGAAAAGAAAAGAAAAGAAAAGAAAAGAAAAGAAAAGAAAAGAAAAGAAAAGAAAAGAAAAGAAAAGAAAAGGCAAAAGCCTTACCTTCATGCCATCCCTCCGGCCCCTAAAATGCTATTCTTAATAAAATTATGGAAGTTTAGATACCAGAAAAAAAAGTAGAATTTTTTCAAAGCTCAAAAATAGCATTAATTTCTTATGTTTTAAGTTTAGGGAAAAGAAGTAGTAAGACAAAGCAAAACTTTTTCTTGATTTAAAATCCAAGAAGATAAAGAATGGAGATAAAATTCAATTAAAAGGTGAATATTTGGGGACCGGAGAGAGCACAGCGGTGTTTGCCTTGCAAGAAGCCGACCCAGGACCTAAGGTGGTTGGCTTGAATCCTGGCGTCCCATATGGTCCCCCGTGCTGCCAGTAGCTATTTCTGGCCCAAAAACAAACAAACAAACAAAAAAGGTAAATATTTGGGGCTGGAGCAATAGTGTAGCGGTACTGCATTTGCCTTGCATGTGGCAAAGCCAGGATGGACCTGGTTCGATCCACAGCATCCCATAAAGTCCCCCTAGCCAGGAGTAACAATCCCTGAACGTCACTAGGTGTGGCCCAACCCCTTACCTCCCCCTAAGAAGTATTTGTCTTGGAAGATAGTAACAAGGTTTTGTTTTGGTTTGGTTTTTGGGTCACACCCAGCAGTGCTCAGGGGTTACTCCTAGCTCTACGATCAGAAATCGCTCTTGGCAGCCTGTGGGGGAGGGGGGGGCGCAGGACCATATGGGATGCCAGGATTTGAACCACCGTCCTTCTGCATGCAAGGCAAATGCCTTACCTCCATGCTATCTCTCCGGCCCGATAGTAACAAGTTTGAGTGTTTGCCTTGTACCTGGTCAATCCAGGTTCGACCCAGCCCCATATAACCCATTCAGCCCACTATGAGTAATTGCTGAGCATCACCAGGTGTGGCCCCAAATCAAGCGAAAAATTTAAAAAGCTAAATATTTGTCTAAAGTCAGAGATTAGCAGCATTCTGATATTCAAGCATCTGAATTCCAAAATATATTTGCTTCTCTCAGAATGTACTGCATCTATTTCAGAAGAAAATCACTTACCATTTCGACAGGTAAAACTCATAAAGTCGAACCGGACATCTTAGAGGGTTGTCAGTATTTTCTGCCATCTCCACACCTACTGGAACTTCATCATCTTCATTTCGTTTCCTCTTGCCAATAGTTACCTTATCTTGTAAAACAAAAAAAAGATTTAAAAAGTCTTATTTAGGTTTCAAGATACCCAATGAGTTTTACATCTGGATAGAACTATCCCTCTTCCTCCTTCACTCAATATATACGTACAAGCACTGAGTAACTGTGAAATATTAAGATCTCAGTATGTCTATGTGCTTAGTGCACACCTGACAGTATTAAGATGGTAGCTCTGAGCAAACCCAGAGTTTCATAACCATGTAGTTTTTAAACCATAGTAGGAACAAAGGTCCAACCTGGTATCTTCCTAGAGATTGTAACAGAACTGCTACCTCTTCATATACAACAGATAGGGTTCTTGCCTTGCACCGAACCAATGAGGATTCAATCCCTGGCACTGTCATGGTAACATGAACTCTGCCATGTTACTGTCATGCTAACAGAACAAGGTGTAAGCCCCAAGTACTGCAATGTGTAGCTCTAAAAGCAAGTTTATTTTTTCTGTTGTAAGGCAACATAATCTAATAGGCATTTGTTCATGTTTCTTTTCTTTATTCTTATCATGAGAATTGGAATTTGGACGGGGGTCACACCAGGAGCACTCGGGTTACTCCTGGCTCTACGCTCAGAAATTGCTCCTGGCAGGCTTAGGGGACCATATGGGATGCCAGAATTCGAACCACCATCCTTCTGCATGCTGCTATCTCTCTGGGCCCTGGAAATTTTTTTTTTTTTTTTTTTTTTTTTTTTACTTTTCTTTTTTTGGAGGGAGGGAATCATACTCAGTTGTGCTCAGAAATGCACTGGGAGGGGACTGGAGCAATAGCACAGTGGTAGTGTGTGTGACGCTGTTGACCTGGGATAGACACAGGTTCGATACCAGGCATCCCATATAGTCCCCCAAGCCTGCCAGTAATCATGATCTTTTTTTTTTTTTTGGTTTTTCAGGCCACACCCGTTTGACACTCAGGGGTTACTCCTGGCTAAGCGGCTCAGAAATTGCCCCTGGCTTGGGGGGACCATATGAGACACTGGGGAATTGAACCTCGGTCCTTCCTTGGCTAGTGCTTGCAAGGCACACACCTTACCTCTAGCGCCACCTCACCAGCCCCAGTAATCCTGATTTCTAAGCGCAGAGCCAGAAGCAACCCCTGAACACTGCTGGGTGTGGCCCAAACAACCCCCCCCTCAAAATTAAGACTCACTTGAGAGGCTGAGAGATAGTATAGAGGGTAGGGTATTTGCCTTGCACAGGGCCAACCCAGGTTCTATCTCTGGCATTACAAAGGGTCCCCAGAGCCTGCCAGGAGTAACATTGAGTGCAAAGCCATAATTTATCCATGTACCGCCGACGTGATCACCATCACCCCCCCAAAAAAAGCATATTACTAGGAAAACCATATCATATGTCTAACTTAATAGAAGAAACGGAAGAAGAGAGGGAGGGAGAAAGAGAGGGAGGGAGGAAGAGGAGAGAGGGAAGGAAGGAGGGAGGGAGGGAAGGATTGATTGGATTGATTGAAGGATTTTAACCCCAAGAATTCTGAATCAGGGGCCGGAGAGATAGCACAGCAATAGGGCATTTTCCTCGCATGCAGCTAATTCGAACGAAGGGTGGTTCGAATTCCATCCCCATGCCTGCCAGGAGTAACCCCTGAGCACCAATAGGTGTGCCCCAAAAACGAAACAAACAAAACTTAAAAAAAAGAATTTTGCATCAAGTGCCAAGGGTTAAAAGTAAACTTTAACCCATTAACTTTCAAGAAAGTGGTAGACTTGAGAATCCATAGAAAAGGGTTCTTAAAATTGTTCTTTTTTTTTTTTTTTTGGTTTTTTTGGTTTTTGGGTCACACCCGGCGGTGCTCAGGGGTTACTCCTGGCTGTCTGCTCAGAAATAGATCCTGGCAGGCACGGGGGACCATATGGGACACCGGGATTCGAGCCAACCACCTTAGGTCCTAGATCGGCTGCTTGCAAGGCAAACGCCGCTGTTCTATCTCTCCGGGCCCTTAAAATTGTTCTTTACAAGGGGGGCAAAGGGGAGAAAAAAAGATTGCTCTTTACTGGCTCAAAACTCATTATCAGTTCGCGTATTTGAGATTTCTTATTTTTAATGTTTTTGCGAGGGAAAAGAGGTAAAGTCCATACTTCGTGTTAGACATTTCTTTAAATTCACCCTGGTTTCCTATTTACAGACTATCTAAATAGAAAAACTTTCACTAGCAAATCATTGTAAAAAGCAGCTGATCTTGTTGGGGTTTTTTGGTTTGTGCCATACCAGACAATGCTCAGGGATTACACTCCTGGCTCAGCATTCAAGGTTCACTCCTGAAAAGCTGTGACGACCTGGGAATTGAACCCAGGTAGGTCATGTGCAACGCAAGCCGCTCTCCAGCCCCCAAAGCAGCACATACGGAAAGATCAGCTAAGCAGGAAACATGTGACCAAAACAAACAGGATATAGACAAATGGTGGAAAATGCATTAATATTTTCTAAAAGGGGCAAATGTGAACAAAAGTGAACATCAAGGTGATTCTTACAGATTTTCGTTTTAGTGGGCTGGAGGACCAACAGTACAGAGATCAAGACACTTACCCTTGCATGGGGTTAACCCTGTAATCCCTGGCACCACATACCATTCCCATTAGGTGTGAGCCCTAAGCACAGAGTTTGTAGCAAGCCATGAGAGCACTGTGAGGTGTAGTTCAAAATGCCCCCAAAGATTTAAGTCTCAGGAACTATAAATTCTACAACTCAAATATTTCACTCATCCCAAGGGATCTAACAGTTTGAGTACCTTTAGTGTCAGGAATAAGCCCTGATTGAGCACAGCCAGGTGTGGCCCAAAAATAAAAACAAACAAACCAAATACTACACTTACCTTGCACATTTTGATAAAAACCATCAGGTTCTGATCCCCATATTAGTTCCCTGAGTCCCACCTGTAGTGATCCCTGAACACAGAGTCAGGAATAAGCCCTGAGCACTGCCAGGTATGCCCCAAAAAGAAAAAAAAATTTTTTTATTTTTTTTATTTTTTAGTTTTTGGGCCACACCCTGCGGTGTTCAGGGGATACTCCTGGCTGTCTGCTCAGAAATAGCTCCTGGCAGGCTCTGGGGACTATATGAGACACCAGGATTCGAACCAACCACCTTTGGTCTTGGATCGGCTGCTTGCAAGGCAAACACCGCTGTGCTATCTCTCCGGGCCCAATTTTTTTTATTTTTACAATGTTAACTCAATACGAATAAGAGGTTATCTGGAAAAAATATTGAAAAACTGTTTATAGGGGCCGGAGAGATAACATGGAGGTAAGGCATCTGTCTTGCATGCAGAAAGATTGTGTCTCGAATCCCGGCATCTCATATGGTCCCCCAAGCCTGCCAGGAGCAATTTCTGAGTGTACAGCCAGGATTAATCCCTAAGTGCTGCCGGATATGACCCAAAACCAAAAACCAAAACAAACAAACAAAAAAGAAAAGTAAAGAAAAACTGTTTATTCAAAAATTAAGATGATTCCTTTCTGTTTGTTTTCGGGTCACACACAAGCTTATTCCTGGCTCTACACTCAAGAATCACTCCTTGCAGGACTCAGGGACTTCATTGGGTGCTGGGGATCTAACTTGGGTTGGCATTGTGCACGATAAGTGCTCTAACTGCTGTATTATAGCTTTGACCCAAAAGGGTTCCTTTTAACAAAGGACTGACCTGATGCCTCTAAGTCAATGATTCTCAATATTGGTTGGGAAGGGTTTTTTTTTGGTTTTTGGGTCCCACCCAGCAGCACTCAGGGTTACTCCTGGCTCTTCACTCAGAAATTGCCTCTGGCAGGCTCATGGGACTATACAGGATGCTGGGAATTGAACCACCATCTTCTGGGTTTGCCTCGTTCAAGGCCAACAGCTGTACTATCTTTCCAACCCTATCCTGAGAAGTTTAATAATGTCTGTTGTTTAGACTTTCCCTGACAAATTAAATTTAGAAGAATTTTTTAAAAAAGCAACAATAAAAAAGAAATAAAAGTAAAACGAAACAAAAAGCAACAACAGTTTAAAAGCCAGTAAAAGAATGAAAGTACCCATCTCACTGAAAGGATTAAGTACCATCTCACTGAAGCCTGACTATAATTACCCTCTGCAATATGTATTTTTAAAATTTTTTTATTTATTCATTAATTTAGGGGTTTTTCTTTTAGGCCATACATGGCAATGCACAGGGCTTATTTCTGGCTCTGCTGAGGGATCAAACTGAGGTCAGCCACATATGAAAGGCAAGAGTTTTATCTGCTGTACCATTTCTCAGGCCTAATATGTCTTTACTTAAACACAAATGACACTTCAGATAAAAATCTTTGAGCTTCCACCCCCCACCTGGTTCTGACTCCTGCTTCTGTAAAGGTGGGAAAAACTTCAGATATGTCATCTTGGTGCTGTACTTCAGAGTCCTGGTCCGTCTCATCACATGGGCAAATGAAAGTTTCAAGTGCTCAGTAACATTCTTTAGTTGAAAATATTTGGTATTGAAGAAAAGGAGGGTGTTCAAGAGGACAATTGGTGAATAAGCACCCAGCTGTTTGCATTCCCATAAATGCTCTTCTTCAATTCGAGAGAACATGTAACCTGGACAAAAAGGAAAAGAAATAGTACTGACTTGTTAAGGATTAAATTATTCAACAATGTCTCACAATACGAAGACAGTAAAGAAACAGAAAAGAAATTACTACAAAGAAAGCTCAGATGATTCCACTGAAGAAGATATTCACAATATCTCACAGAATTCTCTAACCCTATTTTTGTAACTTTAGAATAAGGGTTGGCAAATGCTTTCTGTAAAGGGCCAGATAAAAAATTAATTTCAGCGTTGTGGTCCTTGAAGGCTCTGAATAATCTTGCTATTATAAAAGGAGCTATCAATAATATATAAACAGGTATGACAATATATCAGTAAAATTTATTTATAGACATAAAATTATTTTCATATGCCAAGTGATTTTGTTTTCATTTCCCCAATAATACAAAAACACTAAGAACATGCGGACTCAGAATACCAGCCTTATAATTCATGAGTTCATGAGTTCCAATTCCCAATGTCACACTTGTGCCAAGTGCAGTCCTGGCAGCTTTGATGTCTGCCATCAGTCACTGCTCACAATTTCTGGCTGTACAACAGTGAACCGTGTCCTTGTAAGCACAAAATGCTGGAGAGCACCACAACCAGAACTTGTGTGCTTCGACTAAAGGAGTGCAAATCTTGATGAATACCAAAGTCAACTGTCCAAGTACTGAAAATCTAATATGCAACTGTTCAAATGAGCAACACAGCAAGAAGAGTGCCAATTCCACAGACAGGTGTGCATGCAACCTCTATTCATCACAACAGCACTATTAACAGAAGTCAGGAAATGTTTAGGAGAGTAAGAGGCACACGTTTAGGAGGGTAAGAGGCACACACCACATCCAGTAGCACTCAGGGTTACTCTTGGCTCTGTGCTCAGGTGTCACTCCTGGTAGTACTCTGGGGACCATATGGGATGCCAGATATCAAACCCGGATCAGTCGCATGCAAAGTAAACTCCGTCTCTGCTATGATATCGCTCCAGCCCCAGAAAGGGGATTTTTAAAGAAAAAACCCTTCTAACTCGTGGAAAGTAGAAAAACAGAGTACAGATCTAGCCCATGATTGTAGTTATACATTCCTATTTGAGACCATTACAGTTACTGACAACTGGTTCATTTTATTTGGCTATGGCATCTAAAGACAGGAAGCTCTCTCACTCTTAACCTCTTATCTTTAATGATATACAAGTGATTATTTCTTCCTAGCTTATTAAAACCTATTTCATTAGAACAAAGATAAGCAAACCTGGGGCCAGAGCGATAGCACAGCGGGGAGGGTGAGTGTTTGCCTTGCACATGGCCAACCTGGATCGATCCCCGGCATCCCACATGGTCCCCCCAACACTGCCAGGTGTGACTCCTGACCAGAGAGCCAGGAGTAACCCCTGATAACCACTGGGTGTGGCCTAAAAAAATAAAAAACAAACACCGAGTAAACCTTTCCCTGCATCTTTTTCATGATGCCCACTAAAGATAGGTTTTTTCTATTCTTTACACACTCCTGCCTATATTTGCATCCTACTTTTGGGAGGTGACCCCCCTCCCCCCAAAAAAAAGAATGAATTTCTTACATTTTTAAATGCTAAGCCTACCAAGCGAGCATGCCAGTCAAAATGTTTCACAGGCACTTTGTAGCCTAACAAAAAGGGTAACAATTTCCTGAACACCATCTTCAAACTCTCCATTCATATTTGAGAAGCTGAGAGTGGGGAGTCACGTTGGTTAGTGACTTGGACTCACAGAGAAAATTCTAGGAAGACGTAACTTTTCTTGGGAGTGATTCCCAATGCCCAAGGAGCTGAGAGACCATTCCAAATGATACTCGGCCAACTGGAATGGAACGGCTTATAACTTTGGCCCAGTGGAGTGTAAGGATCACCAGGGCCAATCCAGCACTGCTCAGAGTCAAAGAGGATCACACAGAGCAATGATAAAGATTGAACTTGGGGCCTCAGACATGCAAGGAATATGCTAAATCAATCCCTCTGCGCTATGTGCCTCACCTCAAGACTTAATTCTCAGAATGACCAGTTTTTATAAACTATTGACAAAGTTGTAGATTGCTAAAAAGTTGAATCCAGAAATAGCACTGATAGTGTGCAACTTTACTAAGAATACTAGATCAAAAACAGTTCCTAAGATGTCAACCTAGTCTCAAGTTACTTTTTTTCCCAACAGTTAATACATACATGTACATACATCCTAGAAAAGTTACAGTTCACTAAATAAAATTTAAAAGTATTTTCTCCCAAAACCCAAATGTTATATATAGTATAAAAACATAAAATGATTTATAAATAAAATGATCACAAAATAAGCAATACAGAAAGATATCATAAACAGAATCAAAATAAAATTAGTGATCCTACCATTAGGAAGTATTGTAGGTTCCCATATTTTCAAGAGTTTGGTAAGTTCGATCATAAATCTGGAATAGGGCTCAGTAAAAATGTTATCTATCCTACCATTTTCAAACAGGTACTATAAGAGAAAAGAAATGAAACATACATGTTGGTATAAAGAAAATTTTTAAGGAATATAGCTTACCCTTAATTTTTTCTTATACAACATTGGAACCATTTCAATGTTAAGTATTTTATAGATACATGTTTAAGTAACTGGATTCAAGCTAAATATTCCTTCCACATAAATTTCATTATTTCAAGCACTGATCTTACAAAGTAAGAATTTTTATTTTCATTTAAAATCAGTTAACTATTGTAAATAACATAAGAACTCTTTACACTGAGGGTCAGTGACAGAGTATTTGCCTTGCTAGTGAGAGACCCTGCGTTCAAGTTCTGGCATCAACAAAATAAACCAAAAAAAGCACTTGAAATTTCTATTTTAACAACTGGAAATGCTAACAACTTGTTCTACTGCAGATTTCTCAAATAACTTTTCCTGATTCTAGGTATGCACTTAGTTTTTGAGTCATTGCAAAATTATTTTTTAGAATAATTCAGTTAGCTAGAATCTAGTAAACGGAAGATACCCAAATTTTAAGTATCAAAGTACTCAGCTTTGTCCCACAACATAAGCTTTTAAATGTTTAAGTCTGTGGAGCCAGAGCAATAACAGCAAATAGGGCATTTATCTTGCCTGTGGCCAACCGGGGCTCAATCCCTGGTATCCCATATAGTCCCCCAAGCCTGTCAGAAGTAATTCCTGAGTGCAGAACCGGGAGTAACCCCTGAGTTTAAGTCTGTGTCAGAGAGATAGCACAGTGGGTAGGACGATAGCCTTGCATGGGAATATCCCAGGATTGAATACTGGCACCACATAAGATCATATAAGTCTGACAGGAGAGATCCCTAAGCACAGAGCCATAAGTAAGCCCTGAGCAGAATCTGTTATGATCCATACCCCTAATAACCCCCAAAAAAGTTTGTCTTCTAATTATAGGGTGTAAAATGTTAATTATAACTACTTTAAGATTCACATCACAGGAAAAAAACATAACAACTGTGTAAAATATTGTTTAAAAACAACTGGAAGGGATCAGAAAAAAGAGTACAATGGGTAGATGTTTGCCTTACATATATGGCTGACCCAGGTTCGATCCCCACAGGTCCCCAGAGCCTGCCAGAAGTGATCACTGAGTGCAAAGCCAGGAGTTAAGACTTGAGAACTAGAGTGTGCACCCGCCCACCTCCACCCCCCCCCAAAAAAAAAAAAACATGAAACATATAGAAAATCCTAATAGGGAGCTAGGAAAATAACTCAAAGGGAAGAGTGCATGCCTAGATATGGAGGCCTAATTCCAATTCCTGTCATCTCACTTCCACCACTATCACCCGAAGCACAAGAGTGCTTGGCCAACAACACTGCTGCTGGAGGGTAGATAATGGTTTTGAACAGTCCCAGCCCCTTAGTAATGCTTCAGAGAATTCCCAAACCTTTTTTTTTCCAAAGATCTCAAAATAAATCAATGACCTAAATAAAACAGCTAAAACCATAGGTGAATAAGTTTTGATGACCCTGAATTAGGCATTCTCATAGATTCTCAGATAAAACACCAAAATAATAAACAACAACAACAAAAATAAAAATTTTCATGTCTGCCACAAAGGCAGACAGGGGAAAAGGCGGGAAGGAAACTAGGGACAATGGTGGCGGGAAATGTGCACTGGTGAAGAAAAGGGTGTTGGAAATTGTTTGACTGGAACTCAATCATGAACCACTTTGCAACTGAATCTCATGGTGAATCAAAGTATTAAAATAAATTCTTCAAAAAAACGTCTGTGCATGTAAGTTTATTGCAAGTAAAGAGAAAATCCAGAGAATGGTAGATAATATATTTATAAGTATCTGAAAGAGTTCAATATGCAGATGTAAACTATAACTCAATAAAAAATAAAAGATATAAGTAAATAACAAAGAAATAAATTTAAAAATGGGGGGCCGGTGCTCACTTCTGCAGCACATATACTAAAATTGGAACAATACAGAGAAGATTAACATGGTCCCTGTGCAAGGATGACACGCAAATTCGTGAAGTGTTCCATATTTTTTATAAAAATAAAAAGGGGGGGAAGGGCCGGAGCAGTAGGGCATTTGCCTTGCACACACTAACCCTAGGATGGGCCGTGTTCAATCCCCCAATGTCCCATATGGTCCCCCATGCCAGAAGCGATTTCTGAGCGCATAGCCAGGAGTAACCCCTGCCAGAGTGTCACCGAGTGTGGCCCAAAAAGCAAAAAACAAAAACAAAAACGGGGGGTGGAGGGGAGTTTCTAAGAATACAACAGCCAAAAAACATGAAAATATGTCCAATGTTATTAGTCATTAGGGAAATTCCAATCAAAACCACATGAGTTACTACTTTATACCTTTTAGATGACTGTTAAAAATTAAACTTGGTATAGATGTGGAAATAATGGAACCTTCAAACACTTTCTAGAAATACAATATAGGACATATTTATGTGTTTACATACATTATGCATACAGTAACATAATAAGAAAATTAACCATACAACAATTCTGTACCAATGCCCATTAAAAAACTACATGGGACCAGAACAGTAACACAGCAGGTAGGATGTTTGCCTTGCACGCGGCCAAACCAAGGCTGACCCAGGTTTGATCGTCAGCATCCCATACGGTCCCCTCCCCTCACTCTTGCCAGGAGTCACAGGATGTGACAAGCGTCACAGGATGTGGCCCAAAAAAGAAAAAAAAAATTGCAAGACTCAAACTCAGAGTGAAAGAACAGTGGGTAGGTAGTTTGCCAACCAGGTTCCTCAGCACCACCCCACAGATCCCCTGAGGGAAAAGCCAGAAAGTAAGCCCTGATTGCAGTCAACAGCAATTCCTGAGAACTGCCAGATGTGGTCCAAAACAAAGAAACAAAAGTGATTCATACTACAATCATGATGAATCTTGAAAACAGCAACTAAAAGAAAAGGGAGACACATAATGCGACATACAATTCAATGAAAGAGGAATATCCAGAATAAGCAAATCCTTAGAGATAGAGAGTAGGTTTGTGGTTGATTAGGGACTATACTGAGAATTGAAAAGGGATTTCCACACAGAGGATAAAAAGTTCTGGAAATGGGGGCAGGAGAGATAGCATGAAGGTAGGCATTTGCCTTGCATGCAGAATGGTGGTTCAAATCCCGGCATCCCAGATGGTCCCCCGAGCCTGCCAGGAGCAATTTCTGAGCGTAGAGCACTGCCAGGTGTGACCCAAAAACCAAAAAAGAAAGTTCTGGAAATGGAGAGTTGTGATAGATATACAACATTATGAAAGTAAAAGTACATATTCCTACATTGAACACTTTAAAATAATTTTGTATAGGCATATTACCATATTTTGTATATGAGCATATATTTCTATATATGAATATTAGTAATGGATCAAGGTTGAATAATTTATTTGCATTTAAATTTTCTTTTCTTTTTTTTTTTTTTTTTTTGGGGTTTTGGTTTTTGGGCCACACCCGGCGGTGCTCAGAAATAGCTCCTGGCAGGCACGAGGGACCATATGGGACACCGGGATTCAAACCAACCACCTTAGGTCCTGGATCAGCTGCTTGCAAGGCAAACACCGCTGTGCTATCTCTCTGGGCCCGCATTTAAATTTTCTCTCTCTTTTTTTTTTTTTTTTGGTTTTTGGTTTTTGGGCCACACCCGGTAACGCTCAGGGGTTACTCCTGGCTAAGTGCTCAGAAGTTGCTCCTGGCTTGGGGGACCATATGGGACACTGGGGGATCGAACCGGGGTCCGTCCAAGGCTAGCGCAGGCAAGGCAGGCACCTTACCTTTAGCGCCACCGCCCGGCCCCCCGCATTTAAATTTTCTATGCCCATAATGAACTTGTCCTCTAAAATTAAAAATGTCCAAAAACAGGCATATATTGTCATAAATACTTGGTATTATCAAACCTCACAATCTTTTTTTTTTTTTTTTGAGCCATACCCTGTGATGCTCAGGGATTGCTCCTGGCTCGGGGGACCATATGGAACACCAGGGATCGAACTAAAGTCCATCCTGGATTGGCAGCGTGCAAGGCAAATGCCCTACCGCTGTGTTATCGCTCAGGCCCACAATCTTTTTTTGGCGTTTTGGGCCACACCCAATGACGCTCAAAGATTACTCCTGGCTATGCACTCAGAAATCCTCCTGGCTTGGGGGACCATATGAGATGCCAGGGATCAAACTGTGGTCCATCCTAGGTTAGCACATGCCCTACCATTTGCACCATTGCTCTGGCGCCACAATCTTTATCCTGATTACAGCAATTAATCTCTATTTTATTATCAAAGAAATAGTTCAACAAAGTGATAACAAGTAGACTCTTAAGTATGACTGCTTAAGTCCAATCTTTGTGACAATGTAACCTACCTCTAGGATCTAGGGCAACTTACCTAACTTACTGTCTCAAGTTCTATACTTCACAGGTCATATTGAACATTAAGTAGGCTAATAGGTAAACATGTGCTTTTTACACATGCATGCACGTTTTGGGATCAGCCCCAGCAAAATTCAAGAGTCTACTTCTGGCTCTGTACTTGGAGTACCTCTCCTGCTACACATTTCTTAGGGTTTCTTTATTTAGAGGCCACAACTGGTGGGACTCAGTAATTACTCCTGGCTCTATGCTCAGGGATCACTACTGGTGGGACTTGAGGGACCACATAGAATATCATATGGTATCAAAACTCAAAAATAGTTGGGAGGGGTTATGTCACTTGTTACTTTCCTAAATGTTTTTGATTGGGGGGGGGGTGTCTCTGGGTTGTACCTAACTATGTTCAGGACTATGTGGTTCTGGGGAGAGAACAAAGTCAGTGTTGTGCATAGCAGATGCCATTGAACTACCCTCGAGACCTGTTTTGCCTATATGTTTTAATTGGGGGAAGATGTTTAGGGGCCACACCTATAGTCGCTCAGGATTTACTCATGATTCTGTGGTTATGGATAACTCCTGCTCTGTGCTGAAAAACCTTACAGGGATAGAAACTGAAGTCAGAACTGTGCAAGGCAAGCACAAAAACCCCTGTACCGCCTACCACCTTTCCCCTTTGGGGGAGTGGCAAGGGGTTTCCCAAGTGGTATGAAGGAAGTGGGGGCCTCAGGGGCCTCAAAGAGAAAGTGCCTGGTGATTCAAAGCAAGAACATGAGGATTCAGTGCCCCCACACATGCTCTGCAGCTCTGCCTTAGAATGACATGAGCCATCGAAAGGTGATCCTGGACCTGTGGGGTGGCACCAGTGATGCTCAGAAGATATTGTACCAGGAACTTAAATAGGGTGGGCTATATGAAGGCAAAAATTGTAGCCCCTATACTATCTCTCTAGTCACCACTTTGCTACTTTTTTCATTTGCCAATTAGACCCCTTCCCAGGAAAAGGCAGTAATGTTGGTGTATGTATAAATAATGCAGTACAAATCAATTATATTCTTATATATTTGGGTTGTTTTGTTTTAAATTCCTTTGGAAGGAGCATAATCCTGCCTATGCATTCAGGAAATAACTCCTTGAAAGGTTGGGACCATATGGGATGCTGGGTATCAAATCCAGGCCAGCAAATGAGCACTCTATCCACTGTACTATTGCTGTTCCCAAAAGTTCATTTCTTCAGTGGGGGGGTAGGGTTGGGGTCACACCTAGAGGCGCTAAGGAGTTATTCCTGGCTGTGCTCAGAAATCGCTCCTGGAAGGCTCCGAGGACTGCAGGGAATCGAACCGTGATCCACCTGTGGATTGGCCGCATGCAAGGCAAACTCCTTACCACTACACTATTGCTCTAGCCCCGTGTTCCCAAAAATTCTTTTTTTTTTTTGGTTTTTGGTTTTTGGGCCACACCCAGTAACGCTCAGGGGTTACTCCTGGCTATGTGCTCAGAAGTTGCTCCTGGCTTGGGGGACCATATGGGACACCGGGGGAATCGAACCGCGGTCCGTCCAAGGCTAGCGCAGGCAAGGCAGGCACCTTACCTTTAGCGCCACCGCCCGGCCCCCCAAAAATTCTTAAAATAATCATAATCATTATCTTTAGGGGCAAGGTGATAATCAAAGGACAGAACCATAGGGCACCCAACCATTACTGAGTGCAACAAAGTACCTAATATAACCTCAAAAACAAAAAATAATTTTAAATATAAAATTTAATATGGTCACAGCAATTCTTGGTAGTGCTCAGGCTTTTTACTTCTAGTTTTATGTTCAGGGATCATTCCTGACTGTTCTGGGAACCAAGTATGGTGTTGGGAATAGAACCCAGGTTAATTGTATGCAAGGGATGAGCCTTATGTGCTATACTTTCTGTCCAGCTTAACAAGATTTTTTTGAAGGGAAGGATATAAAATATGTGAGGGTCAGGGCCTGAGCAATAGTACACAGCAAGCAGGGTGCTAGCCTTGCATGCACCCAACTCAGGACCGATCTCTGGCATCACATATGGCCTCCCAAGTCTCACTAAGAATGATCTCTAGCAGAACCAGGAGAAAGGCCCTGAGCAGTCAGATCTGGTCCTATAATAAAACAAAAGTACTGGGGCTGAAAAGGAGTACAGAGGAGTCCCTGATCTACATTAGTGAAGCTCCACCATCCTCAAAATTAATTACTTTAAAAGAAATGTGGGGAAGGGGCCAGAGAGATAGCACAGCAGTGTTTGCCTCGCAAGCAGGTGACCCAGGACCTAAGGTGGTTGGTTCGAATCCCGGTGTCCCATATGGTCCCCCATGCCTGCCAGGGGCTATTTCTGAGCAGATAGCCAGGAGTAACCCCTAAGCACCTCCGGGTGTGGCCCAAACCCCCCACCCAAATAAGAGAAAAGAAATGTGGGGAAGAGAAAACTACATTCAGAAGAGTGAATTTCCCTTTCTCCAAAGGGAAAAAAGCAGTAATCAGAGGGGACCAAAAAAATAGTACAGTGGGTAAGTCCTTGCACAATGGGTAGCGTTTGATCTCCAGCATCCCATATGATCCCTCAGGCAGGAGTGATCCTTTTTTTTTTTTTTTTTTTTTGGTTTTTGGGCTACACCCGACAGCACTTGGGTTACTCTTGGCTCTACACTCAAAAGCTACTCCTGGCACGCTTAGGAGACCATATGGGAATCAAACCCAGGAATCAAACCTGGGTGGGCTATGTGCAAATAAATGCCCTACATGCTGTACTATCACTTCAGCCCCAGGATTTTTAAAATTAATTTTTGTCAAGTTACATTCTCCCTAAATGGGGATTTTTTTTTTTGTTTTAGTTTTTTGTTTTTGGGTCACACCTAGCAGTGCTCAGGGATTACTCCTAGCTCTGCAGTCAGAAGTTGCTCCTGACAGGCTTAAGGGATCATAGGGGATGCCAGGATTCAAACCAGGTCTGTCCTGTGTTGGCTGTGTGCAAGGTAAACACCTTAATGCTGTGCTATTGCTTCAGCCCCTAAATGGGAAAATTTAAAAGTCTATTCATATTGACATCTCATACTTTCTTTCTCTTTTTAATTTTTTTGGTTTTGGGGTCACACCCAGAATTGCTGGGTTTTGGGGCCACACCTGGCGTTGCTCAGGGATTACTCCTGGCTGTCTGCTCAGAAATAGCTCCTGGCAGGCACGGGGACCATATAGGACACCGGGATTCGAACCAACCACCTTTGGTCCTGGATCGGCTGCTTGCAAGGCAAACTCTGCTGTGCTATCTCTCCGGGCCCCTGGCAGGTGTAACTTCTTAGTGCAGAGCCAGGTAACACCTTTACACCGCCAAGTGTGATCCCAAAACAAACAAAAAATCCGAATATTTAAATCTGGACAATTTAGTAACATGACAATATGAGCCATAAAAGGTAGCTAGTGGGCTGAGAGCATGCTTTGCATTCAAGAGGCCCAGGTTTGATACCTAGCATCTGGTCCCCAGAGCACTACCAAGACCACCAGAGCTATAGAAGCCCCCATACAAATGGATGTGGTACCAAGACAAAAAATTCATATATAGTAGACTATCTGACATAAAAATACAGAACAGAAAAACTGTTTTTGGAGGTTGGACACACCCAGCAGTGCTCAGGGCTTACTCCTGGCTCTGTGCTCAGGAACTACATATGAAAAACTTGGGGAACCAGATGGAGTGACAAAAATCAAACCAGGTCCAGTGCGTGCAAGGTAAGTACCTTCCTTACCTGCTGTGCTTCAGCCCTGAATTAAATAGTTTTAATTAGGGGCCAGAGTGATAGCACAGCAGGTAGGGCATTTGGCTTGCAAACAGCTGGGCTGGGTTCAATCTTTGGCACCCTATATGGTCCCCGAGCCTGCCAGGAGCTATTTCTGAGCACAATATCGGGAATAATTCCTGGGCACCACCAGGTGTGGCCTAAAATAAAAATAAGAATGTAAAAAAATAAAATTTTGATTTTGATTAATATTACCTCGATGACCATATTCTTTTCCTTTCCTTTTTTTTTTAATTTTATAATTTGGGGGGGGGGGTGATTTTGGGCCACACCCGGTGATGGGGTTACTCCTGGCTATGTGCTCAGAAATCGTTCCAGGCTTGGGGGACCATATGGGACGATGGGGAATAAAACTGCAGTTCATACTGGGTTAGCCGCATGCAACGCAAACACACCCTACCGCTGTGCCATCGCTCTGGACACTAATTTTTTAGATTTTTTTTGGCTATGCCCAGCAGTGGTCAGGGCACAGAAATACTGGAGAATAATTTAAGTCTCCTGCATAGCACAGCATATACAGCAAGCCTTTAAGACCTATCTCTTCTGGGCCAAATGATAAATTGTTCAAATTATTTAAATTAATGTAAAGTGTAAAGAAGAAAAAAGGGGGGAGGTCCAGAGAAGCTTTTGAGTTATACCCAGTTGTGCTATTTTTAGTATATGTGCTGCCAAATCGAGAACCCAGCTGTGCTATTTATTCCTGATTGTGCACAGAAAAGAACAATTAGCAGTGCTTGTAAGAATATACCTGGTGCTTGGGATTCAAACCAGAGTCAGTCACATGCAAGGCAAGCACCTTACCCTTCTCCTGTACTCTCTCTCTAGTCCCAAATTTTTTTTCCTTTTTTTTTTTCTTTTTTTTTTTTTTTTTGGTTTTTGGGCCACACCCGGCGGTGCTCAGGGGTTACTCCTGGCTGTCTGCTCAGAAATAGCTCCTGGCAGGCACGGGGGACCATATGGGACACCGGGATTCGAACCAACCACCCTTGGTCCTGGATCGGCTGCTTGCAAGGCAAATGCCGCTGTGCTATCTCTCCGGGCCCTCTAGTCCCAAATTTGGGGCAGAGAAAATACCCAGCTGTGCGAAGGACTGCACCTGGGCCAATCAGATGCAAGACAAGTAAGTGCCTGACCTACTGTAATACTCTCAGCCACTGAGAATTTTTAAATAAAAATACATTTAAATAAACAAATTAAATTAATAATTTCTTGACATCTACAACTGATAAAAATTTTAAATATTTGGTGTTAGTGAGGCAAGAACGATAGCAAGGTAAGGTGCATGCCTTATATATGGGCAATATGGGTTCAATCTGATACCCTATGTGAATGCAGGAGTGATCATTGAGTGCAGAACCAGGTCCTGAACATGTAGGGTGTGGCCAAAAAATTAAATTTTTTTAGAATCATAATATAAACTCCAAGAGTGTGGGAAGCATGTTCAGAATCTTTATACCTTATGCCTAAGCAAAATGTATTCTATGGAGAGGGCAGGGAGGGGGGTAGCACGGGGGAAAAATGCATTCTATGTACAAATGCATTGTACATTGTAAATAAAATTTGTTTGACATACCATTAAAACATCCTTTATGGATTTGGAAGTACCTACCACAAAGAGTAACAGTGTTTACTTCGCATACAAGAGGCCCAGATTCAACCCCCAGCACACTAGAATGATGCCACTAGAGTCACTAAAATAATGCCAGATATGGTCCCAAAATAAAAAATCTTTTACTAAGGACTGGAGAGACAGCACAGAGGTATGGCATTTGTGTTGCACACAGCCTACCCAGGACACACCTAGGTTCAATTCCTGGTATCCCATATGGTCCCCAAGCCCACCAGGAATGATTTCTGAGCACAGAGCCAGGAGTAACTTTAAGCGCCGCTGGGTGTGGCCCAAAAACAAAACAAAAATCTTTTACTATCTAGAAACTGGAGAGGAAGGTAGGCATTTGTCTTGCATGCAGCTGAGCTGGGTTCAATCCCCAGGTGGGGACTTACTAAGGAACAAAGGAATCAACTCAATTATGAAGAAAAATAATTAGTTATCCTACCAAAAATGCTATTTATCAGAAATATACTTGTATTATGTAAAAAATGAATTTTAGCTGTTGATTAAAGATGTCATTTCTAGGGGCCAGAGAGATAGCACAGTGGATAAGGTGTTTGTTTTGCATATAGCCGACCCAGGTTCAATCCACAACATCCCATATGGTCATCGCTTCCCCTAACCCAGCTGGCCAGAAGTAATTTCTGAGCATAGAACCAGGAGTAATCCCTTAGCACCACCAGGTGTGGCTCCCCAAGAAAAAGATGTCAATCCCAAAACCAGAGAGATAGTAGAGGAATGAAGAGGTTTGCCTCCCATATAGCCAATGGAGTTCCATGCCCAACACTACATATGGTTCCTAAGTACGGCCAGTAATTGCTAAACCAAAACAAAAAAAACAAAAAATGAGATGTCAATCTCAAACACATCCAAATAGAAAGAAATAAGGGAATTTTAATTAATTACTACAGCAGCCTAATGGACATTCTCAAGTACAGGAATATTTGATTCCTATTGTGTGGCAACATCATTTTAAAGAAGTATGTGGAGTTATGCCTTTAAAAATAATAATGTTGGGCCCGGAGAGATAGCACAGCGGCATTTGCCTTGCAAGCAGCCGATCCAGGACCAAAGGTGGTTGATTCGAATCCCGGTGTCCCATATGGTCCCCCGTACCTGCCAGGAGCTATTTCTTTTTTTTTTTTTTTTGTGGTTTTTGGGTCACACCCGGCAGTGCTCAGGGGTTACTCCTGGCTCCATGCTCAGAAATTGCTCCTGGCAGGCACGGGGGACCATATGGGACGCTGGGATTCGAACCGATGACCTCTTGCATGAAAGGCAAACGCCTTACCTCCATGCTATCTCTCCAGCCCCACCAGGAGCTATTTCTGAGCAGACAGCCAGGAGTAGCCCCTGAGCACCGCCGGGTGTGGCCCAAAAACAAAAACAAAATAATAATAATAATGTTGAGGAGCCAGAGAAATAGCATAGAAGTAGGGCATTTGCCTTGCATGCAGAAGGACGGTAGTTCGAATCCCGGCATCCCACATGGTCCCCCGGGCCTGCCAGGAGCAATTTCTGAGCACAGACCCAGGAGTAACCCCTGAGCGCTTCCAGGTGTGACCCAAAAACAAACAAACAAACAAAAACAAAACAAAACAAAAAAATAATAACGTTGGATCGCAGCCGACCACCTTTCAAGCCACTGCCGCCTGAATCCAAGGTTGTGGACTCTGGGGCCAACCCCATCCAGAAGTGTCTTCAGAAGCCAAGTGATCAGAAGTGAGCTGGAACTGCCCAAGAAGGGTGGAGCCCCAGAGGAGCCCAGCCACCCCACTTAGCTCCACTTAGCTCAATGAACATCTCCTAGTCAATGAACCTTAGCACAACATGCAGAAAACATAAGACAACAGACCCAACAATGGGGAAACAATGCAGGCCAACACCATGCACAGAAAATGAAGATGAAAGCTCTGATAACCCAAAAAGTGCCAACCAGCTATTCAGCCTCTCAGATAAGGAGTTTAGAGAAGAAATATGGAGGATATTCATAGAAATCAAATAAAGCATTGATTGAGCTGAACAAACCATAAGTAAGAATCAAAAGGATCTGAAGACAGGAATCAAAAAACTCCAAATTGGGATAAAAGAACTGAAAAATGTGGTAGGCCAAATGAAAACCTCACTGGAAAGCCTCTCCCACAGAGTAACAGCAGCTAAGGACTCAATCAGTGAGCTGGAAAGATGAGGTGAAAAACAACTCCATACAAAAGAAGAAAATGGAAAACAACCTTAAAAAGCAAACAAGCAGACAAGGGAAAAATACTCAAAGAATGTGAACAGATGAAAACAGAAGTCTTGGGCCGGGAAGGTGGCGCTGGAGATAAGGTGTCTGCCTTGTAAGCGCTACCAAGGAACGGACCACGGTTCGATCCCCCGGTGTCCCATATGGTCCCCCCAAGCCAGGGGCGATTTCTGAGCACATAGCCAGGAGTAACCCCTGAGCGTCAAACGGGTGTGGCCCAAAAACCAAAAAAAAAAAAAAAAAAAAGAAAACAGAAGTCTTTGATAAACTCAACAGAAACAAAGTGAAAATTATGGGAGTCCCAGAGACACAGGAAGAAAATCCCCAGGAAGAATCAACAGTTAAGGAAATCATTGCAGAGAAACTCCCAGAGCTAAAGAGTGCATGCAACCAAATACTGCATGCCCCAAGAGTCCCAGCTAAAAGAGGTAAAAAAAAAAAAAAAAAAAAATCACCCAAAGACACATCCTATTCACAATAACAAATACCACAAATAGGGTTAGAATGCTGAAAGCAGCAAGATCAAAGAGGGAAGGAAATTGCATTCAAAGGAGCATCCTTAAGATTTACAGCAGACCTGTCACAAGAAACCCTCAAGGCCAGAAGGCACTGGTGAGATATAGTGACAAAACTCAATGAAATGAATGCTTTGCCTAGAATACTGCATCCAGCCAGAATTACTTTCAGGTTTGATCAAAATATACATAGCTTCACGGATAAACAACAGCTCGGAAACTTCAATAAATAAAAAACTTTAATAAATAAAAAATAATAATGTTAGGGGGCCGGAGAGATAGCATGGAGGTAAGGCATTTGCCTTGCATGCAGAAGGATGGTAGTTCGAATCCCGGCATCCCATATAGTCCCCCGAGCTTGCCAGGAGCAATTTCTGAGCGTAGAGCCAGGAGGAACCCCTGAGTACTGCCGGGTGTGACTCAAAAACAAAAATAAACAAACAAAATAATAATAATAATGCTGGGGCTGGAGCGGTGGAGCTAGAGGGAAGGCATCTGCCTTGCAAGTGCTAGCCTAGGACGGACGGCAGTTTGATCCCCTGGCATCCCATATGGTCCCCACAAGCCAGGAGCGATTTCTGAGCACATAGCCAGGAGTAACTCCTGAGCATCAACAGGTATGGCCCAAAAACAAAAACAAAATAATAATATTAAAGCTGGAGAATCTATCTCAGTGTAGAGTATTTGCCTAAGTGATGTCCTGAGTTTAATCCCTGACACCCAAAACCAAAAAATCATATAATCTAATAAAAATCAATGTTATCACGGTTTGTGTGGGTGCATAAAACAAGATAATTTTAAGTGAAAAAAGGGAAAGAAAAAGAGAGAAGTATGTGTTTGAGAATAAACTGACTTCTCCAGAATACGAATAGGCAAGCAAGAAATAAACAAGCAAGAGAGATACAATTTCAAGGAAGAACAAAAACTGAAGAGCAATCCAAATAGTTTCTACTTTTTTTTCTTTTTTGGTTTTTGAGTCACACCAGGCAGTGCTCAGGGGTTACTCCTGGCTCTATGCTCAGAAATCGCTCCCAACAGGCTTGGGGGACCAAATGAAATGCCAGGATTAGAACCACCATTCCTCTGCATGCAAGGCAAATGTCCTACCTCCATGCTATCTCTTCGGTCCCATGATTAACTAGTAACTACATATGTTTAGTACAGAAGGATAGTAACAGGGGCTGAGGTGACAACACAGTAAGTAGTGTCTGACCTGGATCTGATCCCCTGAACCTGACAAGAGCAATTTCTGAGTATGTAGCCAGGAGTTAGCCCTGAGGGCTGCCAGGTGTGGCCAAAAACCAATCAAACAAACAAACAAAAAGGATAAGCATTTTTGTTGTTGATAATAGCAATCCTCAAGGAGTGGGAAAGGTGTAAATAATTTTTTATACATTTTTATACACTTTCAACTACTAAGCTAACAGCTACAGTAATTTCATACTACTTTTTTTTTTTATTATTTGTTTCTGTTTGTTTTTAGTCCATACCCTGCTGTACTAAGGGGAGTTAGTTACATTTCGCTGGTGCTCAGGAGCTGCTTCTGGCTGTGCTTAATAAAATGATCTAGTGGTATGCATGCATAAACACCATTGATAGCATCATCCTGGAACTCATAACACTTTTAAAACTAACAGATCTTTAGAGGGCGCTTGAGTAAAAACAGTATAGAAGGTAGGTCATTTACTCTGCTAAGGTTACCCAGATTCAACTACTGGCATCCCATATAGTCCCCCAAGTCTGCCAGGTATGATCCATAAGTGTAGAGGCAGGTAAGCCCTGATAACTGACAAACAAGGCCCAAAACCAAAAAAGAGTTCTGAAGCGTAAATATAATAATACCCTAATAATCTAAATGTACAATTTATTTATCCTTTAAAGAATTTCTCCTGAGACTGTGGCCATAGTACAGTGTGTAACAGGGCATTTGACTTGCACCTACATGAACAGGGTTTGAGTCTCTGCATTCCAAATGATTCTCTAGATACTGCCAAAAATGATCACTGAGCACAGTGCCTGGAGTAAGCCCTGAACCTGACACTGCAAGATGTAGCCCAAGAATAAACCAAAAAACAACCACCCAAAACCCACACAAGAGGGCATGAGAGATAGCTCAGTGGGTAAAATGCTTGCCTTACATGTGGCATGCAGCTGACCTGGGTTTGATCCTCAGTAACCCATTTTGTCCTCCAAGGAAACCAGGAGTGATTTCTATGAGTGTTGAGCCAGAGTAAGCCCTGAGCACTAACAGTTGTGGCACCAAAAAAAAAAAAAAAAAAGACCAAACAAATAAATCAAACAAAAACCAAAAACATGCTCCCCTAAATTTTGGAAATAAAATATCTCATTAAAATAACCTCCAAACAAATGGGAAGAAGATTTGGCAAATAAAATATCAACATTCAAAACTCTACCATCCAAACCTGGTGTCCACTATAAACACTTAATTTTATTATGCATTTATTGTGTATTAACATGAATTTTTTTTCAATTTAAAGCATTGTGGCTTACAAAGTTATTCATAGTTGTGATCTAGACATACAATGTTTTGGCACCAATTCCACCATTGTGTCAACCTCCCTCTACCAATGTTCCCATAATTTATCCTATACCACCATCATTCCCCCCACCCTGTCCCTCACCTCAGCCTACCACTTTGATAGGCACCTTTTTTTTTTTTTTTGGTTTTTCGGGCCACACCCATTTGGTGGTCAGGGGTTACTCCTGGCTAAGCACTCAGAAATTGCCTCTGGCTTAGGGGGACCATATGGAACGCCAGGGGATCGAACCGAGGTATTTCCTTGGCTAGCGCTTGCAAGGCAGACACCTTACCTCTAGCGCTACCTCGCCGGCCCTGATAGGTACCTCTTTAAATGTGGTTGTTAAAGTTTGGGTTTCGTTATATAAGCTTCAAGTATTAGTTTTGAATGTACTAATAAAAAGTTAACTACTAATAAAAGAATAGGAACACTAAAAGGTATTTCTGAGAAGCTGGGAAAATGACTCAATGAGGTTCCTCAAAGAGATGGCACTCAGGCTTTATGTAAAGGAGTCAAGGACTGATCCCAGCCACTGCATGTCCCCTGAGAACAGTGAGCAGAGACCACTGATCACCATACTGGGACTTATCCCCTAAAAGCAACCAAAATTCCTAAAATATGCTCAAACTGCTTTTCTAGTGAGAATATACTAATAATGCCTGCTATGAAGGGAAATCCCTTCTTTACAGAACTCTTTGCCAACAATGATCATTTAAAATGCAATGAATTTTATAGTGAGTATTTAATCTGGTACCTGCTGAATTCCAAGGCACAAGTATAAGATACTGTCTGGATCATACTTTTCACCATTTGGTCTCCGCACCTCTTGGATAAACTGGCATAAGCCCAAACTCAACTCAGCAAAAGTGCAGGACAAAATATCCTCCTTCAATTTGATAGAGCGAACTGTAAAAAGGTAGGAAACATCTGAAACATTAATTTAAAACACAGAAACATTACCTGATTTACTGAATAAACATCTTCTGTTTCTAGTCCATGTGACGTAGATAGGCGAATAGATCAATTAAAGATAGATGATCTCAAGGTCTTTTAATTAAAATAAAGACAACGCAGCATATATAATGAGAAGCTTCATCTAAACAAAATTATATAAAGCTAAAGACAAAAAAATCTAATAAAAAGTCAGGTTACATTCTGGAAGATATAACATTAATTCTCATCTTAAAAGGTGAAGAAAATTTAAATAGGGGATAAATAAAGAACTCTAAAAGTATAAAAAGATCAAAGTTATTTTACGAAATACAAATTATGTAAAAGAAGAGAGAACTAAATTTCTATTGTGTTAATTCTGGAAAACATCAACATACAACTGCCTCTGAGATCCAGTCCCCTGATAATTACTGATTACAACTCTGGAGACCCCTAAGCAGCATGGCACTGCAAGGGCCCTTGGGACCCCTAAACACCAATAGGGAGACCCATTTTAAAATGAAACCAGGGGGAGGGGGGCAGAGCGATAGCACAGTAGTAGGGCGTTTGCCTTGCGCACAGCTGACCCAGGATGACAAACTTTAGTTCGATCCCCGGCGTCCCATATGGTCTCCCAAGCCAGGAATGATTTCTGAACGTATAGCCAGGAGTAACCCCTGAGCGTCACCAGGTGTGGCCCAAAAACCAAAACAAAAACAAAAACAAAAACAAACAAACAAACAAACAAAAACCCTAGGGGTTTGATTGACAGTTTAACAGTAGGGTGTTTGCTTTACACACAATCCAACCCCAGTTCAATTCTCAGCATCCCAAATGGTCCTCCAAGCACAGCCAGAATTGACTTCTGAATGCAGAGCCATGAGTAAGCCCTGAGTATCACTGGGTGTGATCCAAAAGCATAAAATAAAAAAAAAAAATCCAAAATGGTACATTAAATGTTCTGAGGATATAAGAAAAATAAAATGCTAATTTGGTTGACAGGTTTTTGGGGGCTGTTTGAACCATACCTGGAGATTATATTTTATACTAGGAATAGAATCTGGATCAGGGGCCAGAGAGATAGCATGGAGGCAAGGAATTTGCCTTGCATCCCGAGGGACAGTGGTTTGAATCCTGGCATCCCATATGGTCCCCCGAGCCTGCCAGGAGCAACTTCTGACTGACCGTAGAGCCAGGATTAACCCCTGAGCGCTGCTGAGTGTGACCAAAAAAACCAAAAAACCAAAAAACCAAAAAAAAAAAAAAAGATTCTGGGTCAGATATGTGTAAGGTAACCCCTGTACTGTCTCTCTGGTTCCAAGAATAGAATCTGAGGCCGGAGAGATAGCACAGCAGTAGGGCATTTGCCTTGAATGCAGCTGACCCAGGAGGGACCCAATTAGATTCCCAGCATCCCATATGGGCCTCCAGCCTGCCAAGGGTAATTTCTGAGTGCAGAACCAGGAGTAGCCCGAGCGCCGCCAGGTGTGGCCCTAAAACCAATCAATCAAGGAGCCAGAGAGATAGCATGGAGGTAAGACATTTGCCTTCATGCAGAAGGTCATTGATTCAAATCCCAGCATTCCATATGGTCCCCCGAGCATGCCAGGAGCGATTTATGAGCCTGGAGCCAGGAGTAACCCCTGAGCGCTGCTGGGTGTGACCCAAAAAAAATAAAAAAAAAAATAGGGACCAGCGAGGTGGCGCTAGAGGTAAAGTGTCTGCCTTGCAAGCGCTAGCCAAGGAAGAACCGAGGTTCGATCCCCCAGCGTCCCAAGCCAGGGGCAATTTCTGAGCGCTTAGCCAGGAGTACCCCTGAGCATCAAATGGGTGTGGCCCAAAAAACCAAATGAATGAATGAATGAATGAATGAATGAATGAATGAATAAACAATCAAGTTAAAAAAAAAAAAGAATAGGGACCAGAGAGATAGCATAGAGGTAGGGCGTTTGCCTTGCTTTCAGAAGGATGGTGGTTCGAATCCTAGCATCCCATGTGGTTCCCCCAAGCCTGCCAGGAGTGATTTCTGAGTGTAGAGACAGAAGTAACTCCTGAGTACTGCCCAGTGTGACCCAAAACCCAAAAACCAAAAACAAAAAAAAACAAAACAAAACAAAAAAAGAATGGTTTTCTTAGATACACATTTATCTGAATAAAGAATACTACAAATGATTTAACTTCTTGATACCCATGAAAAGTTGCTGGAATATAATATATATGTGTCCACACAAGCAAAAGGTTCAGGGTACAGGAAGAAGCATGAAGGTCTTCTTGTTAAGATATCAATGAACTGGGCTGGAGTGACAGCATAGCAGGTAGGGCATTTGCCTTGCATGTGGTCAACCTAGGTTCGATCCCTGGCATCCCTTAGTTCCCCAGTACCATCAGGAATGACCTATGATCACTGCTGGGTGTGATCCAAAAATAAAAAAAAAATTTTTTTTAATTTAAAAAAGGATACCCACCCCCACCCTCCCCGAAGAAAAAGGGGCTGGAGAGATAGCACAGCGGTAGGGCATTTGCCTTACAAGCAGCTGATCCAGGACTTACAGTGGTTCGAATCCTTACATCCCATATGGTCCACCGTGCCTACCAGGAACAATTTCTGAGCACAGAGCCAAAAGTAACCCCTGAGCACCACCAGGTGTGGCCCAAAAACAAATAAACAAAAAAAAGATATCAATAAACTGAATAAATTTTGAAAAGGCAGAAAAGTCACCCAACATTGTCTACAAGAGTTTAGTTCAAATCATGGTATCAGAATTAACTGAAATACTTTTTTGGGGGGTGGGAGGAGTCACACCTCGCTGCACTCAGTGGTTACTCCTGGCTCCAGGCTCAGAAATTGCTCCTGGCAGGCTCAAAGGACCTACATTGGATGCTGGGATTCGAGCCAATGACCTTCTGCTTGCAAGGCAAACATCTTGCCTCCATGCTATCTCTCTGGCCCCTGAAATAAGTTTTATAGTAACTACTCTTTTGCATCTAGGAAAAATTGTATGTTTCCAAAGATAAACTTAATTTCACCTAAATTAGATTTACAAAATTTAATGGTACATTGACAGCAAAGATCACATGCAAAAAAAAAAAAATGATCACATGCAATCTTTTCAGCACAACTGGTACATGATAAATGTTTACCAAGATCAAAATATATTTTACAAAAAATACAAAATACAGGGGCCGGAGTGATGGTGCAGTGGTAGGACATTTGCCTAGCATGCGGCTGACCCAGGATGTACCTCGAGTCGATCCCTTGAGCCACAAGTGGTCCCCCAAGTCAAGAGCAATCGATTTGTGAGCACATGGCTGGGAGTGTCCCCTGGGCATCACCAGATATGGCCCCCCATAAAAAGAACCAAGGGGAAAAAGAAAAAAAAGTAATGAAAAGTGGAAGCAGACATATTTTATGGCTAATTAAGTCTATCTCTGTATCTCTGGCCTGGTAGTTTTATTTAACCTTCTTTACTCTAATTAGTTCTATTTTGTTTTTTTTTTGGTTTTTGGGTCACACCCGGCAGCCCTCAGGGGATCATATGGGATACCAGGATTCGAACCACCGACCTTCTGCATGCAAAGCAAACGGACTACCTCCACGCTCTCTCTCCAGCCACTAATTAGTCCTTTTTTAAATTTTGGTTTTGGGCCACAGCTGGTGGTACTCTTGGCTCTGCACTTAGAGATCGCTCCTGGCAGGCTTGGGGGATCAAATGGAATGCTGGAAATCAAACCCAGGGCTGTCCTGCGTCAGCCCTTTGCAAGGCAAATACTCTACTGCTATGCTATTGCTCCAGTCCCTAACTAATCCTTTTTAAATAAAGTGCTGTAGTTCACTTAGAGAGGGTTAGAGGGCATAATGCCATATAAGAGAATTTTTATCATTCTAGAGCAGTGAGATTACACTTAACCAGTCAATTAGTCCATCACAAAATACAGCAATGAGTCACTGCTTCAATAAGTTTCCCCAAAAACAACAAAGTAAAATAAAGTTAAGAAATCATATAGGGGCCCGGAGAGATAGCACAGTGGCGTTTGCCTTGCAAGCAGCCGATCCAGGACCATAGGTGATTGGTTCGAATCCCGGTGTCCCATATGGTACCCCGTGCCTGCCAGGAGCTATTTCTGAGCAGACAGCCAGGAGTAACCCCTGAGCACCGCCGGGTGTGACCCAAAAACCAAAAAAAAAAAAAAAGAAATCATAGTCATCTAGAAGTCAGAAGATATCACTGCAAAGTAATAAATATATTGATACTGACATATCCAATAACTTCTGCTACATAGTTTAATGAAAAATATATAGGTACCTAACTTAAGACATAGAAAATTTGCAGCAAAATATATAGGGTCGAAGATATAGTACAGAGTTAAGGAGTTAAGTTTGCTCTAATGTCACCAACTCAGGTTTGATTCCAGGCATCATATATATTCCTCAGAGCCAGGAATCACAACCGAGCACTACTAGATTTGGTTACAACTCCCCACTGAAAACACCAGAAATGGGAAAAATAATGGGAAAACATATATTTAAAACAGTATTTTACAACAGGAAGTCAAAATAAATGTGGGCGCTAAAATTATATTCAGGCTAGAGTGATAGTACAATGGGTAGGGCATTAGCTTTGCACGTGTCCAACCCAAGGTTTTAATCCTGGCATCCTACATGGTCCCAGAATACCAGCAGGAGTAATTCTTGTGTGCAGAGCCAGGTGTAAGCCCTGAGCATTGCTAGATGTGGCCCCAAAATCTAAATAAATAAATAAATAAAATTATATTCAGTTGTACTATTTAGTTTGCTAGATTCCAAATTTCCTGGCACCTAAAACATGGTTAAAAAGAGCTTCTTGGGGCCGGAGAGATAGCATGGAGGTAAGATTTGCCTTTCATGCAGAAGGTCATCGGTTCAAATCCTGGTATTCCATATGGTCCCCCGTGCCTGCCAGGAGCAATTTCTGAGCATGGAGGCAGGAGTAACCACTGAGCACTGCCGGGTGTGACCCAAAAATCACAAAAAAAAAAAAAAAAAAAGAGCTTCTTGGGAAATTTTTCTATAGACACAGCAAGATTTTTCTTAAAATCAGAAAAAAAAAGTTTGGTCAAAGAAAGTACTGAGCTGACCTGGGTTTAACTCCTGGAACCCCATATGGTGGCCCAAACCCACGAGAAATGATCCCTGAACAGAGTTAGAAATAAGACCTGAGTGCAGACAGATATGGCCCTCAACAAAATTTACTGGGACTGGAAGAAAGTAGAGAGGCTAAGCACACACTCTGGGTTTGATGCCAAGCATCACTGTGGCTCCCCTGAGCACTTCTCAGAGGGAAGTCAAAAATAAATCCTATGGGGCTGGAGCGGTGGCCAAGTGGTAATACGTCTCCCTTGCCTGCGCTAGCCTAGGATGGACAGAGGTTCAATCCCCCGGTGTCCCATATGGTCCCCCAAGCCAGGAACGATTTCTGAGCACATAGCCAGGAGTAACCCCTGAGGGTCACCAGGTCCAAAAACAAAACAAACTAACAAAAAAATCCTGAGCACCAATAGATGTAGCCCCAAACTTCCCCCACATTAAAAAAAATATTGTTGTTCTGACTTCTATTTGAATTTCTACACATACTGGTGCAAGCAGACATAAAGAGACATAAAGGGGTTCAAGTAAAAATACATGAACCCCCTAGTGTTAGAAAAAAAATTCCTTTTATTTGCAAAAGAAACTCAAAATAAACCTTAAAACTTTATATTAGCTCTGTAAAATTAGTAGGACTTTTCTCTTTAATCATAAAACCTTGTACTATTGGGCCAGAGCGATAGCACAGTGAATAGGACATTTGCCTTGCATGCAGCCAGCCCGGGACTAACTCTGGTTTGATCCCTCCATCCCATATGGTCCCCCGAGCCTGCCAGGAATGATCCCTAAGCTCAATGCCAGGAATAACGCCTGAGCAAGAGGTGTGGACCAAAAACAAAGAAAAAAAAAAAAAAAACCTTATACTCTTGACAGGGAGAGGGCCCAAAGAGGGGAGTCCTGGGTTCAGTTTTCAGCACTGCATGATTCCTTATCACAAGCACCAAGCTGAAGCAACACCCAACCACAGAGAGGTGAGGCCCTAGCAAAGTACTTTTTAATCTCAAGCGTTTACATTTGGGGGGCTTGGCCTTATATTCCAGGCTACCCTAGTTTGATCCCCAGCACAATAAATGGTCCTATGAACACCACTAGAAGTGACTCAAGAGCATTTAGGAGTAAGCCCTGAACACTGCAAAGTCATCCAACCCAATCACCCCTTAATTTTAGGGTGCCGGGAATGTAGCTAAGTGGAAGAAGAACACGCTGCAATTGTGTATGGCTCTGGGGGTTTCTAATCCCAGCACCAAACACACACAAAATATTCACACAAAAATAATATTCACACCAGTTAGAAATTTAAACTGATAAGGATATACAAGGATATAATTAATTAAGTCTTAAGGAGAGAAATAAGTTTTACCTCTACAGCCTGGCTCTGAGGATTCTTGAGCGTGTGTGTGATCATGAGCATTTCCTAAGGGGTCAGAACATGGGCTTGATGAGGTGTGTTCAACTCCTGATAAAAAGAAAAAAGAGAATTTTAAATAAAGAAGGAAAAACAAGTAAATCCAAAAACCACTATTTTATAAGATTTTTCACTAGTATTTATCCCTAATGAGTAGATTTATAATTTTTGTATATATTCCCCATGCCATCCCACCCCACATCCAGACAAGTTCATGCTGGATATTTACCGCCACATTTCAGATCACCCTGCTCTTCCTTTGCATTTTTCCACTGAACCCAGTTCTTCCATGCATTTACACCATACATGTATTTTAACGTCATCCCAGATACTGAGCACCCTTGAAAGGCTCCTTGAATAAGACTCCTGGGCTCCACAGCTACTATAGACTTCTTTCGTCCCTGTAAGAATTTCAAAAATTTACAAACTATAAAAATTCAGTTTTGATACTTAAGAATAGGGGTCCTAGGGCTGAGGGTATGGCTCAACTGACAGATCAAAATTCTGACAGGTGTAAAGCCCTGATACAACCCCTCCTGGCACATACATACCCGCCCACCCCCCACAGCTGGGTATACTGTGGCTACCAAGCATCACCAATAGGGCTGCCCCTGCCTGAAAGCAAGAAAGGGCATAAATATATTAGGGACTGATAGATAATACAGAGGGTAGGGCATTGGCTCTGCACATGAAGCTAATCCAGGCTTAATCCCTAGCACCCCATATGGTTCCATGAGCACTGCTAAGAGAGATCTCCCTGACAAAGGCCAGGATCAAGCTGCAAGCACCACAAAGGTAGCCCAAAAAAACAAAACTCAAAACAAAATCCTAAACACCTGAAATATCTAATTTTAGATTATAGACATCGTTTTTTTAATCATAAAAAAGCTTCAGAGATTATCTAATATGCTTCTGGTTTTTTGTTTTTTGTTTTTTTTGTTTTTTTTTTTTTTGCTTGCTTGCTTGCTTGCTTGCTTGCTTGTTTCATGGCCCACACCCAAGAGTGCTCAGGGCTTCCCCCTGGCTGTTTTCAGGGATCACTCCTGACATTGCTTGGGGTATCATGAGGTCCTAGGGACCATACTGGGATCAGGAACATGCAAGCAAGAGCCTTAACCCTTGTACTATCTCTTTGGCTTCACTAATTCATATATTTTAAAAACCCCAAGTTGTAATATAGAAGATCACAGATAACCCTTATTAATACTGAGTACTTACTATGTTTAAGATACTAGATCTACCCAGTATGAGTAACAGTTACTACCAACCACTTGGGATTATTTAATGGGACACATGAATAAATTTTTTCATCTGCTATGAATTAAACTTCAATAAATTAGTTAAAGTCATAAAAAGTAATCAAACAATGTAAAGAAATCCTCAAATACTAGAAATTAAACTACATATTTGTAATAACTATGAGTCAAAAATGAAACTTTGAGAGTCAGAGATCAGGTTCAAAGAGGTGTGAAGCACATGGCAAGTAAGCATGAAGCCTGAGTTCCTTGATTCATGGAGCTGCCAGGTGTGAACTGGTGGGGCTCAAATACCACATATTGGTACAGGTGGTCTTGGCAGTGCCAAGTCCTAATCACTGAATGGTCAGGGCTCAACTACAAGCATTGCAGGGAGTGACCCCTGGATCCCAGATGATCTTTAGTATAGATGTAGCCTACAACAACAAAGGGGCCAGAGTGATAGTACAGCAGGGCAGGATGTTTGCCTTGCACACAGCTGACCCGGGTTTGGTCCCGGCATCGCATCTAGCCCCCCACCCCACACACACACACACAAACAGCCTGTCAGCAATAATTCTGAGTGCAGAAGTTAGGAATAATTCAAGTGCTGCCAGGTGTAGTCCAAAAACAATGAAACAAAAAAAAACAGAAACAAAACAGAAAAACACATGAATGTAATTAGAAAGTGAAAATGAAAACAAAAAACATCAAATTTTTAACAGAACAAAACAGTGCTTACATGGATATTTAAGGTATTAAAATACGTCTAAGAGGGCCCGGAGAGATAGCACAGCGGTGTTTGCCTTGCAAGCAGCCGATCCAGGACCAAAGGTGGTTGGTTCGAATCCTGGTGTCCCACATGGTCCCCCGTGCCTGCTAGGAGCTATTTCTGAGCAGACAGCCAGGAGTAACCCCTGAACACCGCTGGGTGTGGCCCAAAAACCAAAAAAAAAAAAAAAAAAAAAAAAAAAAAAAAAACGTCTAAGAGAAATAGAAGACAATGGCCACTGACTATTCCTAGACAGTCTGGTCTCAGCTGAACACTCTGGGGCCTTCTCAGAAAGGGGTAGGTAGATTCCCCTTTCTGCAGAAAGCCACAGCAGCCCACAGCAAAACCTAACACCCTGTGACAGAAACGGCTCAGCTCAATGACTGAACTCAGTATGTATAAGCAGCTTAATCTTCTCAGATGGGACCAGGCTCTGGGCTAATCTTGGAATGGGGAGTGGGTCAAGTCCTCCCTCCCCAACCCCAGAAAACCAGCACCCCCCACCCACACCTGCCATCTTTCCAGCAGAAAACCAGCAAAGCTCCTCTACTAAACTCCCAAAGAAAATGATGGCTATGAGTTTACCCAGGTAGTCTGGTTTGGGATGAACACTCGGGCGTTCGTGAAATAGGAACAAGTAGATTTCCCTTCCTGCACGAAGCCACAACAACCCACAGCCAAACCCAACACCCTCCTACAGAAAACACCACAATTTAACTTAATCAAATTGCTAAGTCACCAAATTTGTTCCAGATCTACAGATCAAAATTTCATAGTGGTGTTAACCTAGCAGGATCACAACGAATCTGATGAGAAGCTGCATAAACCACTAAGCTCAGTTAGCCTAAATTAACATAGAAGGCTCAACTAACTTCAAAAACATTTCAGTAAATCCTTAGATGACTTTAGTCACTGAGAGATATAACAATTACTACAAACTGACTCTTAGTGATCTAAGTTTTGATAATTCGATTTGCCTTTGTGTTGTAAGAAAAAATATGAAGTAAATAACTGTGTCTACAAGGGGGTAGGGGAGAGTGCTGGGTTGGGGTTGACATTTGAACATTTAATGCCTGAGACAACTTTATTATGACTGAACTTGGTTTATTATAACAGTATAATAAAAAATTAAATAAAAAAATTTAGAATATAGCTCTACATTTCTAAAATGTCCTTATCTCCTCCAGGATCCCTTTCTTCCCTTCTACCTCGGCTATGAATTTTCTGTACGTTGTCTTGCTTTCTTTAAATCTTTGATGCACCTCTAGCAGTTCAAATCAGTATTTTGGTTTTGTTTCTCAGTTTATATTGATGAAATATGTTGCTTATATTGTCCATAAAAGGCTCTTGAAAAGCTGTAGTTGTTTTTACTAAAACACCATGAAGAATTAAACAGTTTTTAATAATTGAGTTTCATACAATGGTCCAACACTCTGCTGTAGTTCTGATGCATTCATTTTCCTTTTCCTTGTCATATGGAGTAAACAAATTAAAAAATTTAATGCTTCTAAAAAGCATATAAAAATAGTTAACACACGATTTTTATCTAAACTACTAGAAAAGAACAAATTAAAAGGCAAGTTTAAAAAAAATAAAAACATGAAAAAAATTTAAATTTAAAAAGAAATATGGGGGCCGGAGAGTTGGTGCTAGAGGTAAGGTGTCTGCCTTGCAAGCGCTAGCCAAGGAAGGACCGAAGTTCGATCCCCTGGTGTCCCATATGGTCCCACCAAGCCAGGGGCAATTTCTGAGCGCTTAGCCATGAGTAACCCCTGAGCATAAATGGGTGTGGCCCAAAAACAATAAATAAATAAATAAATAAATAAATAAATAAATAAATAAAAGAAATATGGCTTTTTTAAAAAGTCTGGGTTCTTGGGCCGGAGAGATAGCATGGAGGTAAGGCGTTTGCCTTTCATGCAGGAGGTCATCGGTTCAAATCCCGGCGCCCCATATGGTCCCCTGTGCTAGCCAGGAGCAATTTCTGAGCCTGGAGCCAGAAATAACCCCTGAGCACTGCCGGGTGTGACCCAAAAACCACAAAAAAAAAAAAAAAAATCTGGGTTCTTTTGGAAGGGGGCACATCCGGTGGTATTTAGAGGTTACTCCTGGTTCCTCACTCAGGGTTCATTCATTCCTTAAAATGTTTGGGGTACCATATGGGATTGTTGGTGATCAAACCTGGGTTAGCCACAGCAAATGCCCTAATTGCTCTGCTATTACTCTGGCCACATTTTAGAGATAATTTTTAAAATTAGTAAATCTTTGGCTAGAATGATTAAGTAAGTAAAAAGAGAGCACAAATAACCAATATCTGATTCTCTAGACATTAAAAGGATAATCCTATGAGCTACTACTATACACTTGCAACTGAGGTTAAATAAATCTATTTCTTTTTTTTTTTTTTTTTTTTTTTTTTTTGGGCCACACCCGGTAACGCTCAGGGGTTACTCCTGGCTATGCGCTCAGAAGTTGCTCCTGGCTTGGGGGACCATATGGGACGCCGGGGGATCGAACTGTGGTCCGTCCAAGGCTAGCGCGGGCAAGGCAGGCACCTTACCTCTTGCGCCACCGCCCGGCCCCTATTTCTTTTTTTTTTTTCTTTTGCTTTTTCAGGCCACACCCATTTGATGCTCAGGGGTTACTCCTTGCTAAGCGATCAGAAATTGCCCCTGGTTTGGGGAGACCATCTGGGACGCCGGGGATCGAACCACGGTCTTTCCTTGGCTAGCGCTTGTAAGGCAGACACCTTACCTCTAGCACCACCTCTCCAGCCCCACAGTTTTAGTGTTTGGTTTTTTTTTTTTTTTTTGGTTTGGACCACACTCTGCGGTGCGCAGGGGTTACTCCTGGCTATCTGCTCAGAAATAGCTCCTGGCAGGCACGGGGGACCATATGAAACGCTGGGATTCGAACAAACCACCTTAGGTCCTGCTTCGGCTGCTTGCAAGGCAAAGGCTGCTGTGCTATCTCTATACTATGCTATCTCTCCGGCCCCATAACGCCTATCTTTACTCTCAGTACTCACTCCTGGAGGTGCTCAGGGGGATAATTGGGAATGCTGGGAATTAAACCAAGGTTGAGTACATGCAAGGTAAGTGTCCCATAGACTGTACTATCTCGGGGCTGGAGCAATAGCATAGTAGTAAGGCATTTGTCTTGCATGTTGCCAACATAGGATAGACCCCGGTTCGAATCCTGGCATCCCATATGGTCTCCAGAGCCTGCCAGGAGAGACTTCTGAGTGTACAGCCAGGAGAAACTCCTGAGCACTGTCTGATGTGACCCAAAAACAAGCAAACCAACAAACAGAAAAAGACTGTACTATCTCTCTAAGCCCCCATATTTCATAATTTTTAACAAGAAAAAAATAAAAAATTGACCGAAAGTGACTAAAATTCAAGGAGCAATATGATAAAATTTAAATCAGAAGTAGAAAAAAAGTCAAACCAGCTAAGACATTATGAGAAACCTATAGGTAACATCATAATTAGTGTTTTAAGATTGAGTATTTGGGGAAGAGGGAGGGAGTTCAAAGGATTATTGTGCATGCTAGGCGCAGGTTCAATTCCTGCTTATCCAGGTTTCCTGAACACTGCAGGAAGCATCTCCAGAACACTAAGGATATGGCTCCCAAAACCAAATCTTTTTTGTTGCTGGGGTTAATCCTAGTTCTGTACTCGAATCACTCCTAGCTGGCTTAGGGGATGGATGCTGGAGATTGAACCCGGGTTGGTTGTGTTCAAGGCAAACACCTACATGCTGTGGTAATGCTCCAACCACATAATAATGTATATATGTATGTATGTATATACATATATACTTGGTTTTTGGTTTTTGGGTCACACCTGGCAGCACTCAGGGGTTACTCCTGGCTCTATGATCAGAAATCACTCCTGGTAGGCTCAGGGGACCATATGGGATGCTGGAATTCAAACCACCGACCTTCTGCATGCAAGGCAAATGTCTTACCTCCATGCTATCTCTCAAGCCCCCACACTACAAATATTTAGTATTTGTATATTCAATCCTCACAAGTATTAATAAATCAAAACAAGTATTCAGGGGGCCAGAGCAATAGCACAGCAGGAGGATGTTTGCCTTCCATGTGGCAAACCCTGGATGGACCTGAATTCAATTCCTGACATCCCACATGGTCCCCCAAGCCTGCCAGGAGCAATTTCTGAGCACAGAGCTAGGAGTAGCCCCTGAGCACTGCCAGGTATGGCCCCACAACCAAAATAAATAAATAAATAAATAATGTTTTTTGTTTTGGTTTTGGTTTTTGGTTTTTGGGCCACACCTGGCGGTGCTCAGGGCTTACTCCTAGCTGTCTGCTCAGAAATAGCTCCTGGCAGGCACAGGGGACCACATTGGACACCAGGATCGGCTGCTTGCAAGGCAAACACCGCTGTGCTATCTCTCCAGGCCCTAAATAAATGTTTTTTTTTTTTTTTAAAAGTATTTCATTTTAAGAAATTGTATTAAAAAACACAACTGTTTGTTTAGAAGGGAAAAGTAAACCTTTTTGTTCAGACTGTAAATGCCTAGACAGAAAATTCTTGGATTTGGGGGGAGATGAAGGCTTGGAGACCCATCTGGCGGTGCTCAGGGTTTACTCCTGGCTCTGTGCTCAAAAATTGCTCCTGGCAGGGTCAAGGGACCATATGGGATGCTGGGGATCAAACCTGGGTCCAAAAGGTCGGCCATGTGCAAGGCAAACACCCTACCGCTGCGCTATCGCTTCGGCCCCTTGGATTTTATTTTAACAAAATCAAAGTACATAAAGCCAATAAATATACAAAAAACTCAATCTAAACAAAAGATATTAGAAAAAGTAATATGAAAAAGAAAATTTTAATAAAGAGCTTATATTTGTGAAATATATGTAATATACATTGTTCAGAAAAACTAAACATAACCTAAATAAAGAATAAAGGTATTACTATCATGAAGAGGATGGCTCCAAATTGCTGGCAATTAGCTACAAATTCATATATGAATTCATAACACCCCTTACCAAAATTCCAGGAAAATTTTTTAATTTCTTTGGTTTGGGGCCACATCTAGCAGTGCTCAGGGAACCTTATCAGATACTGGGGATCGAACCTAGGTTGGGCAAGATCCTTACCCACTGTACTATCTCTGTGGACCCTCCAGGAAGCTTTTAAACTGAAACAGGAAATCTGACTCTATAAACATTTATGACACACAACAAAGTATGATCTCTACTAATCAAAGTGTGTGAGCAACACAACTAAATAGCCTCTGGGTAATATAATGTATAAACCTAGTCTACCACAAAACCAATGAGGAGGAGGGCCTCACTATAAGCCAATTTATTCATAAAATACATATAAAATATAAAGCAGTAAAACACTAGGAAATTCAGAAAGCAGGGCCAGAGCCAATAATACATTGTGTAGGGCATTTGCCTTGCATGTGGTCAGCATAGGTTCAACCCCCAGCATTTCATATGGTTCCCTCAGACAAGAGTTACAATTGAGGGCCCGGAGAGATAGCACAGCGGCGTTTGCCTTGCAAGCAGCCAATCCAGAACCAAAGGTGGTTGGTTCGAATCCCGGTGTCCCATATGGTCCCCTGTGCCAGCCAGGAGCTATTTCTGAGCAGACAGCCAGGAGTAACCCCTGAGCACTGCCAGGTGTGGCCCAAAAACCAAAAAAAAAAAAAGAGTTACAATTGAATGTAGAGCAAGGAGTAACCCCTGAACATCCCTTGGTTTGGTCCAAAAAACTCAAAAGAAAACAGAAAAGTCAAAAAAGTTACAGAAACAGATGAATATTTGCTGTTAATTTTTTTTTGTTTGGGTCACACCCGGCAGCACCGAGGGGTCACTCCTAGCTCTACGCTCAGAAATTAGAAATCACTCCTGGCAGGCTCAGGGGACCATACGGGATGCCAGGATTCGAACCACCATCCTCCTGCATGCAAGGCAAATGCCCTACCTCCATGCTATCTCTCCGGCCCCTGCTCAGTTAATTTTTTTTTTTTTTTGGTTTTTGGTTTTTGGTTTCTGGGTCACATCCGGTAGCACTCAGGGGTTATTCCTGGCTCTACGCTCAGAAATCACTCCTGGCAGGCTCAGGGACCATATGGGATGCTGGGATTCGAACCACCGTTCTTCTGCATACAAGGCAAACACCCTACCTTCATTCATGCTATCTCTCTGGCCTCTCTCAGTTAATTTTTAACAAAGATGCTAATGTAATTCAATGGAGAAAGGTTAATAACATTCTTGGAAAAAAATAAGTTTTCAAGCCAAACCCAGCCGTGCTCAGAATTTACTCCTGGTTCTGCCTTCAGGGTTCATTCGTCAAGCTGAGGGACCATATGGGATTCTGCGAATTAAACCCAGGTCAGACACATCTGCAAAGCTAACATTCAACTCACTATATTATCACTCCAATACCAATAATTAATTTCTTTTAAATAAAAAAATTTGGGGGCTTGGGGGAGCATAGTTCTGTCAATGAGAGAGTTTGTATAAAATTCACTACATGTTGGGGCCAAAGAGCTAGCATGGAGGCAGAGCATTTGCCTTACATGCAGAAGGGCGGTGGTTCAAATCCCGGCACCCCATATGGTCCCCTGAGCCTGCCAGGAGTGATTTCTGAGCATAGAGCGCTGCCGGGTGTGACCCAAAAACAAAAAAAAAAAAAAAGAAAAAAGTTCATTGCATTAAGAAAATTAAATTCTGAGGTTCTTTTTTACTTTTTTTTGGGGGGGGGGGTATGTGAGTGGGGGTGGGTAGGAAGGTACTCCTGACTCTGTATTCAGCAATCACTTTTATCAGGCTTAGGGTACCACATACAAGTGCTAGGGATCCAACCTGGGTCAGCTGTATACAAGGCAAATACTTATTCGCTGAACTACTGCTACAATCCCTAAACCCAGATCTCTTAGGTAAAAGATTCTAACAAAGATTTTTATTAGCTTGATGTCTGGGAGGGGAAGAACAGGACAAACAACATGTTCAGAGTTTACTCCTGGTATGTGCAAGGATCAACTCCCAGTAAGATTCAGGGGATCATATTGCAGTGCCAGATAATAAACCAAGGTATACTGTGTGCAAGAAAAGTGCCCACCTGCTGTACTATCTAACCTCTAACAAAAATTATTTAAGGCTGGGGCCGGAGCAATAGCACAGCAGTAGGGCGTTTGCCTTGCACGCAGCCAACCCAGACGAACTCTGGTTCAATTTTCAGCATCCCGTATAGTACAGGGAGCCTGCAAGGAGCAACTTCTGAGCACAGAACCAGGAGTAACCTCTATGAACTGCCAGGTGTGAAACCCCTCTCTACCCCCCCCCAAAAAAATTATTTAAGGTTCTATTATCCTCCCCTTTCCAATGCTGCAACTATTAACTACAATAATGACTGTGCTTGTTTGTTTAGTTCTGTGTATAAAAGGAATACTGTAGAGATGACCCCTCTGCAAGCCACTTTAGCTCCCTCCCCATTTCCTTGGTCTCTCCATTCACAAAGGCAGAATAACGAGCCTTCAATTAAAACACACAATAAAAATAACTTTTCCTTTCTTCTACTGATTTTCTCCCAAAAATTGCATGGAAAAGCCTGTACCAAACTTAACAAATGACAATGAACTGGTAGTATTTTAAATTACTTCTGGAATGTCTCCAGAAACTTTTATTTTTACCCAATTATATTAGAATACTGAAGATAAATTTAAAAAAAAATCCTGCTATCCTAATTAATTAAACCAGTCTACAAACACTTACAAAAATTAGGGGAGAATTCATGCCACCTTCTTTTTTTGGACATTAATAAAAGTAATATTCATTCCTGTGTTTCTATTTTCTCTGGTTACAGCATTTAGAAAATGCATATATAAATTTTGCTGACAGGGCACATATGAACTACCCTATATGCATATTGGAATGCATATAGGAAATAAAAAGACAATGCAGATTTGCTTTTCAAAGAGAAAATTTCATTTTGGTGAAAACATGGTCAATTTCTGCAATTTTGATTTTGTCTTTAGAGCTATGGTGCACATTCAGAATGTGAGGGGGAAATCTGGCTCAATTCCCGGCACTGGTAGCATCCCAAGTACTGCCAGGAGTGACCCATGCATCATGCCCTGAACATTGGCATTGTGTGGTCTAAAAACAAAAAGACCACAAAAAGATCCACTTTTAAAACAAAACACCCTCACTATGGAAAGAAAAAAAAGTCTCTGCTAAAATAAATGTAACTCAGTAAACAAGGATCTTGGGACTAAAGACAATGTAGTGGATAGAAGAGTGCCTTGTTGCATGCAGTCAACCAGAGTTTGATCCCCAGTACCACATGTGGCACCTGAGTACTACCAGGAATGAGACCTGAGCACAGCAGGGTGTGCCCCTTACCCACCCATTCCCAAGACAAAAACCCAAACCAACAAAAAGAAGGAAACTTTGATTTCAAAGAAAAAAAATAAACAAAAGCAAAAATATAAGGTGATTAAAAAAATGCATAAAATTTCAGGCTCTGATTATTGTGGAGTTTTGTATGTTATTTTTTAATTTGTTTTTTTTGTTTTTGTTTTTGTTTTTGGGCCACACCCAGCAGCACTCAGAAATCGCTCCATGCATGCTCAGGGGATATTATTATAAGATGCCAGAAAACGAACCTGGATCCATCTGGGTCAGCAGCATGCAAGGCAAAAGCCCTACATCTGTGCTATCACTCAGGCCCAGTAGTATTTTTTAAAAATCCACAGAAATTGAAGGAAAGAGAACTAGAAAAATTAAGATGCTGCTTACTCTTCTTCTGGGCTGTGGAAAGCCATCTCTGTGCCGTCGTCTTGTTCGAGAACGTGCCTGGATCCCCTGTCCTTTATTAAGTGGGTCAAAGGATTCTAAAATAACAGTTAGCAGAAAGCACATGTGAAGAAAATAACTCATAGGCTATTTAAATATAGATTACAGATCAGAAGAAGGAACTATCAGATACCCATCACTATACTCATTATTTTGTTTGTGATCAAATAAAAAGAAATCTGGGAGGGGCCACGCCTATTGGCGCTCAGGGGTTACTCCTGGCTCTGTGCTCAGAAATCACTCCTGACAGGCTCAGGGGACCATATGGTATGCTGGGGATTGAACCTGGGTCTGTCCCAGGTCCGTCCCAGATCATCCATGCCCTACTCCTGTGCTATCGCTCCAGCCCTAAATATTTTTGTTTTGTTTTTGGGCCACACCCAGTAACGCTCAGGGGTTCCTCCTGGCTATACACTCAGAAATCGCTCCTGGCTTGGGGAACCATATGGGATGCCAGGGGATCAATCGAACTGCGGTCCCTCCTAGGCTATCATGGGCAAGGCAGATGCCTTACCGCTTGCACCACCACTCCGGCCCCCTAATAAAAATTTTCATTGCATTTCTTTTTGTGTTTTGTTTGTTTTGGGGCCATACCCGTCGGTGCTCAGGGGTTAATCCTGGAGGCTCGGAGGACCACATGGGATGGTGGGGATTGAACCTGGGTCAGCCTCGTGCAAGGCAAATGCCCTACCACTCACTGCATTATCACTCAGGCACCTTTACTTGAATCTTTAAAAATTCCTTTTTATTTGTTTTTGTTTTTGGGCCACACCCAGTGACGCTCAGGAGCTACTCCAGGCTATGTGCTCAGAAATCACTCCTGGCTTGGGGGACCATATGGGACGCCAGGATTCAAACCACCGTCCATCCTGGATTGGCTGCATGCAAGGCAAATGCCCTACCACTGTGCTATAGCTCCAGCCCCTATAAAATAAATCCTTTAAAAAAAATAACTTTAAAAAAGATAGCACTTAAGAATGCAATGACCAATCAAGAAAATAAAGAAAATCTCCTCAAGAATACTGTGGGAAGAGATTTGAAAAGAAAAATGCACTAATAGAAAACTATAGTATATTGGTCCCGGAGAGATAGCACAGTGGCGTTTGCCTTGCAAGCTGCCGATCTAGGACCAAAAGTGGTTGGTTCGAATCCTGGTGTCCCATCTGGTCCCCCGTGCCTGCCAGGAACTATTTCTGAGCAGACAGCCAGGAGTAACCCCTGAGCACTGCCGGGTGTGGCCCAAAAATCAAAAAAAAAAAAAAAAAAAAAAAAAAGAAAACTATAGTATAAAATACGACCTTGAAAGACAATGGTGATTGGATACTTTAAGATTTTTTTTGAGCTCTGAAATGTCAAATCAGAGTTGCATCAATCTCCTAAAATAGATAACTGGTGAGAGACAGATAAGATTACTGCACAAACCTGATGGAAAATCTGCTTCCAGATCCTGTTCAGTTTCCCCTTTTGAGAACTGCTTCAATTCTGAATCAGGCTCTTGCGCAGCATTTGACTTTAAGGCATAATGATTCAACTCTTCTTCCCAGCTATGAGGAGTAGATACTGCTTCTGATTCAAGATCACCACTATATGTACTTCCTTGGTCTAAAATTGCAGAAAACAAAGAAATCCTTATAGAAGATACTCTATATCTAACTATCTATATCTAACTCTATATTAACCTCACCAAATTATAGTCATAATATTGGTATAAACTCTAATCCTTAAAAACAGTATTTGATATCCTGTCACCTTTTTATATTACAAATAATATAATCAGAGATACCCGATATCCCCTAAAAATTATTGGCTTTACAAATTAAATCCAAGGATGTGAATACACTATGGGTTTATATTATTATTATTTTACTTATTTGGTTTTGGGTTTTGTAGTTTGTTTGCTTGCTTGTTGCTTTGGGTCACAATTGGCAATGCTCAGATACTCTAAGCTCTGCACACAGGAATCACTTGTGGCAGCACTTGGGGTACTAAAAAGGAAGCTGGGTATTGAATTCAAGTTGCATGCACAGCAAGCACCTACCTGTTTTACTATTTCTCTGGCTTCTGGGTATTTATTATGAACAGAATGTCTAAGAACAAAAACAAATCTACAGGACCAGAAAATAGAGCTATGGACTAATTCTCAAATAGGAGAAGCAAAAAAAATTTGTTTTAGTTTTTGGGTCATACTCGGCGGTGCTCAGGGGTTATTCTGGTTTTGTGCTTAGAAATTGCTCCTGGAGAGCTCAAGGTACCATATGGGAATCCGAAATTTGAACCGGGGTCTGTACTGTGTTGGCCTCATGCAAGGCAAATGCCCTACTGCTATGCAATCCCTCCGGCCCCAGGAGAAGCAATTTTTTTACCTGAACACTATTGGGTAAAGCCCAATACCTCCCTTACCGGGGAAGAAATAAACAAATTTACAATTACAAACCTTTTTCAAAAATCTTGGTGTCTAGAAAAAGTTCCTGTTCAGAAGTTTGTGATCCTACGGAAGAGAAAAAAACAAAAATATTTGTATGCAGAAAAATTAAAGTGAATTTCAAATGAAATCATTATACTATATGCTAGAAATACATTGGGTAATTCTAAGTCAATGCCTTCATGTACAGAAATAAAGTCATTAACAAAAAGTAGACACTGGTGGGGCCGGAAAGATAACATGGTGGTAGGGCATTTGCCTTTCATGCAGAAGAATGGTGGTTCGAATCCCGGCATCCCATATAGTCCTCTGAGCCTGCCAGGAGTGATAGCTGAGCCTAGAGCAAGGAGTAACCCCTAAGCACTGCCGGGAATGACCCAAAAAAAAAAAAAAATTAGACACTGGTGAAAAATTCAATTTGAAAAAAATCAAATTATCACTGGTAACTGGGTTATATTTCTTTTTCGGGGGTGGAGGTCACACCCAGCAGCGCACAGGGGTTACTCCTGGCTCTACACATAGTCCTGCATACAAGGCAAACGCCCTACCTCCATGCTATCTCTCTGGCCCCTGGGTTATATTTCTTGCTGGCGATATGAAAGAAGTCATATGGAAAGAGAAAATTTTCATTTTATGCTTTTGTGTTATTTGAAACCACTTTTCCCTTAATACTCCCTCCTCTCCATAGTCAAATTTGCATTTAATTGTTAATTCTCCCCCGAAATATATAATATACTTTTCCACAGTTGAAAGACTTAAATGCCAGTAATAATGCCTGAATGTGATCCAAAACAAACAAGTAAAAAGACCAAGAAATCAAAGTACTGGACCCAAACTATGTTACAGGAAGTTAAGATGCCAGTCTTCACATACAGGAGACTCTGGTTCAAATTCACAGCACTACAGGTGGTGCCCCCAAAACGCCAGGAGTTATTTCTAAGCACTTAGCCAGAAATAGCCTGAGTACTTCCAGGTGTGGTACAAAAAACAAAAAATTAAATAATCCAAAGTGAAAAGGGACATGAACGAGTTAAAAAGTTTAAAAAGTCTCAGCATATGCCCGGAAAGCCCCCAAAAGGTTAACAGGTGACCGCAACTGAAAATTCACTGAACATGTACAACCTGTTATTGTGTCTGTGATAAATGTTCCAAATGTTCCTTGAAAAGTAAAAGTCACTAAACTTCCTGAAATCAATGGTCAGGCTGTGTTCTGTAAATTTTCCATTGTACTGGAGTGTTATAAAAGAATTGCTGGATTTGGGATCAGGTCTTTCAGCCTCCAGCCATATGGCCATGCTGGGTGCCCAGGCATATATGCTTGAACAATAAATCCCTTGCTTTTGCATGAACTTCGAGTCTTGATGTCGTTGAACAGCTCTCCTGTCCTTTCAAAAGTACTAGAAATGGGGGCCAGTGAGGTGGCGCTAGAGCTAAGGTGTCTGCCTTGCAAGCGCTAGCCAAGGAAGGACCACGGTTCGATCCCCCAGCGTCCCATATGGTCCCCCCAAGCCAGGGGCAATTTCTGAGCGCTTAGCCAGGAGTAACCCCTGTGCATCAAACGGGTGTGGCCCAAAAAAACCAAAACCAAAAATAAAAAGTACTAGAAATGGCCTTATTTGGGGCTGGAGAAGATAGTGTTGAGGTAGGGCATTTGCCTTGCATGCAGGACAGTTGTTTGAATCCAGCATCCCATATGATCCACCCCGAGCCTGCCAGGAGCAATTTCTAAGTGCAGAGCCAGGAGAAACCCCTGAGTACTACAAGGTGTAATCAAAAAAAAAAAAAATTAAGGCCTTATTTACTATATACTAAAGCATATATATATATATATATATATATATATATATATATATATATATATATATATATATATATATATATATATATATATATATATATATATAGTTTTGTTTTGTTTTGTTTTTGGGTCACACCAGGCAGCACTCTGGGGTTTACTCCTGGCTCTAAGCTCAGAAATCACTCCTGCCTCCTGCCTTGGGGGACAGGGATTGAATTGCGGTTGGTCCTAGGAAAGTAAGGGCATGGCAGATGCCTTATCACTTGCGACACCACTCTGGCCCCTAACTTTTTGTTTTTGTTTCTGAGTTCTACTTGGCAATATTCAGGAGTGCTCAGGGGTTGCTGCTTCTGGCTCTGTACTCAGAAATTACTCCTGGCTCAGGAGACTAGATGTTATGTCAGAGATGGAACCCAGATTTGCCAAATGCAATACAAAAGCCCCACCACTGTGCTATCGTTCTGGTACCTAATGACAAGCTTTCTAAAATTCATGCCTTTAAAAAATAAAAAATCCATGACTTAAGAAAACATTGTCAGGGCCGGAGAGATAGCATGGAAGTAAGGCGTTTGCCTTGCGTGCAGAAGGACGGTGGTTCAAATCCCGGCATCCCTTATGCCCCCCCCCCCCCCCCGAGCCGGCCAGGAGTGATTTCTGAGTGTAGAGCCAGGATTAACCCCTGAGCACTACTGGGTGTGACCCAAAAACAAAAAAAGAAAAGGAAGAGGAGAGGAGAGGGGAGGAGAGGGGAGGGGAGGGGAGGGGAGGAGAGGGGAGGAGAGGGGAGGAGAGGGGAGGAGAGGAAAGAAAAAAAGAAGAGAAGAGAAGAGAAGAGAAGAGAAGAGAAGAGAAGAGAAGAGAAGAGAAGAGAAGAGAAGAGAAGAGAAGAGAAGAGAAGAGAAGAGAAGAGAAGAGAAGAGAAGAGAAGAGAAGAGAAGAGGGGCCGGGCGGTGGCGCTGGAGGTAAAGTGCCTGCCTTGCCTGCACTAGCCTAGGACGGACCACGGTTCGATCCCCCGGCGTCCCATATGGTCCCCCAAGAAGCCAGGAGCAACTTCTGAGCGCATAGCCAGGAGTAACCCCTGAGCGTCACAGGGTGTGGCCCAAAAACCAAAAAAAAAAAAAAAAAAAAAGAGAAGAGAAGAGAAGAGAAGAGAAGAGAAGAGAAGAGAAGAGAAGAAGAGAAGAGAAGAAAAAAAGAAAAGAAAAGAAAAAGGAAAGAAAACATTGTCATTAATGGATAAAACTTCACAATTTTATAAAAAAATTCACATAATACATATTTCAACTATTTTAAATATCATTATATCTCATTATCATTCTTGTTTTTTTTTTGGTTTTTTTTTTTTTGTTTTTTTTTTTTTTTTTTTTTTTTTTGTTTTTTTTGGGTCACACTCAGTGGCACTCGGGTCTATGCGCTCAGAAGTTGCTCCTGGCAGGGGACCATATAGAAGGCCGGAATTCAAAACGGCTGTTTGAATCAGCAGTGTGCAAGGCAAATAAATGCCCTACTGCTGTGCTATCTCTCCGGCCCTCATTATCATTATTTCTGCTGTAGAATAATGAAGGTTCTAGTTAAAAGCAATTGTTCTGAAATATGCATTACTGGTATATGGGTAATAGTACTGGAGGAGGAGGCAGAGAAAACTGGATACAAGGTTTTGCTTTATCATTTTTTTTTTTTTTTTTATTTTTCGGCCACACCAGGTAATGCTCAGGGGTTACTCCTGGCTATGTGCTCAGAAGCTGCTCCTGGCTTGGGGGACCATATGGGACACCAGGGGATAGAACCGCGGTCCGTCCAAGGCTAGCGCAGGCAAGGCAGGCACCTTACCTTTAGTGCCACCGCCCGGCCCCACTTCATCACTTTTTGACTATTTATCCAAATGAGAAATCTGCAGTAAACAGTACCCATCCACCCTTCCTTACTAAGATAAAGTGTTATAGGATTAGATAAGGTGATATATAATATACTGAAAGACAATACCTAGAAGTACAGTAAAAAAATAAAAATAAGATATATGAGGGCCAGAGAGATAGCATGGAGGGGTAAGGCCTTTGCCTTTCATGCAGAAGGACAGTGGTTCAAATCCAGGCATCCCATATGGTCCCCGGTGCCTGTCCGGGCGATTTCTGAACCTAGAGCTGGGAGTAACCCCTGAGCACTGCTGGGTGTGACCCCCAAAAACAAACAAACAAAAAAAGATATATTAATTGCTATTATCATTATTCTACACTAATATATAAAATTTATCTATACTTTTACACTCTAAAGCTTTATTCACTCTCTAGCCAACATAGTTATTTTTTAATAGGAATTTATATCAAGGGACTGTGATTTAAAATACAAGGATAGAACAAGAAAATAAACAGGAAGCTTAAGATTTCTAAGTTTTGTTTGTATCCCCCTGAAATCATTAACTGAAAACTGTATTGAATCTCAATTCTTTTTTTTTCCTTTTTGGTTTTTGGGCCACGCCCAGCGTTGCTCAGGGGTTACTCCTGGCTGTCTGCTCAGAAATAGCTCCTGGCAGGCACGGGGGACCATATGGGACACCGGGATTCGAACCAACCACCTTTGGTCCTGGATCGGCTGCTTGCAAGGCAAACTCCGCTGTGCTATCTCTCCGGGCCCCTGAATCTCAATTCTTATTGATTTCCTTTATAAAAACTATAGCACTTTCAGATACACTGTGACAGAGAGATAATACCGATTTAAGGTATTTGGCAGGAGTTATTCCAAAGCACAGGGCCAGAAGTACCCACTCAAGCATCACCAGGTATTACCAAAATCCCATTTCCCTAGAAAAAAATGAATTTTCAAAGGTATACCAACAAATTTGGGCTGGAGCATTAGCATAGCGGATAGGATGCCAGGTATCAACAAAATTTAAAAGTCACATGTTCAGTATTTAAATGTAATAAAACTTTTAGAAACATCTTGACTAACTGATCCTTAAAATTACTTGTTATCTGGAAATTTGAAGGTGTATTTTTTTCTTTATTTTAAAATGATACCAACCTCCCTGGGATAGAGTCTTCTCCTTTTCTTCATCTTCTGCGATCATTTCTGCCATCTCAAGAAGATCAGCTTCAAATGGATTTGAGGGAAGCTTTTCCTTAATGTCCTCAATACTCTCAGGGACTTTATCTTCATTATCCATTGAGGATGGAATAAGCATAGGGACAGGCATCTGAAAGACCAAGGACAGACTGAAGCATTTCTTGGGTAAAAGGTGTGTCAACAAAACCGTTAAATATTAAAGTGATAAGCAATTCCCACCGCTAAAATATATGTTCCCATTGCTGATAGAAGTCCCAAGTGTGTTGCCCAAAAAAAAAAAAAAAAAGTTCTGATAAAAATGGTCCTATACAAACTCTATATTAATACAATAATATAATAGTCAATCAAAGGCTGATACTATTTACCAACAAGTAAAAGATTTTAAGAAGCTAGAAATTTTGGGGTCAGAGAGATAGCACAGCAGTAAGGTGTTTGCCTTGCACGTGAAAGGTTGCTGGTTTGAATCCCGGCACCCCCTATGGTCCCCCGAGCCTGCCGAAAGCAACTTCTGAGCGTAGAGCCAGGAATAACCCCTGAGCATTGCAGGGTGTGACCCAAAAAAAAACAAAAAAAAGAAGATAGAAATTTTAAAATAGAGTAATTTTGGGACCATGCAGTGGGGCAAGCGGTAAGGCATCAGGCTTGTCCACACTATCCTGGGATGGATTGTGGTTAGATCCCCCGATGTCCCATATGGTCCCCCAAACCAGGAGCGATTTCTGAGCACATAGCCAGGAGAAACCCCTGAGCATCACCAGGTATGGCAAAACAAAAACAAAACAAAACAAAAAAGTAATTTTGTTCCCTCACATATGTGGAAATTAAAAATAAGGAAATTTTAAATTGCCAAAGATATCAGCTTTTGAGACTGGGTCTGCAAAACTAAATTATTCAAGAAAATGGGAGAGGCACTGGGAACACTGATGGAGGCACTCTGATACTAATTAGGTGTTGGGTGTAGTGTTAGAATTTCCAAAACAGGAACTGGAGCAATAGCACATCAGTAGGGCATTTGCGTTGCATGCAGCTGACCCAAGACAGACCTAGGCTCAATCCCTGGCATCCCATATCGTCCCCTGAGCCAGGAGTGATTTCTTTTTTTTTTTTTTTTTTTGGTTTTTGGGCCACACCCTGTGACGCTCAGGGGTTACTCCTGGCTATGCGCTCAGAAGTTGCTCCTGGCTTCTTGGGGGACCATATGGGACGCCGGGGAATCGAACCGCGGTCCGTCCTAGGCTAGCACAGGCGAGGCAGGCACCTTACCTCCAGCGCCACCGCCCGGCCCCAGGAGTGATTTCTGAGCACCACTGGATATGCCCCCCAAAAAATAGAATGTCCAAAACACTATGATGAACAGTGCTGAAATAAATCAGGGGGAAAAAATCCCTACCCTGTAACTTTTGAGAGAAAAAAATAACCCCCACCTGTATCCCTAAATTTTGGGTCAGGGAAATGGCTCAAAGAGCTGAAGAGTACATTTGATAAAAAAAAAAAAAAAAAAGCTCCAGGTTTGACCCCTGCCAATATAAAGCACAAACACTGAGCTGAAGTATCCCTAGAGAACTGTTGAGTACACTATCCCATCCATCCCCCCCAAATTCTTTTCTACTGACTTATCATTGGTTTCCAGTATCATGGAAGTTTATGGACTTTAGCATCATACCTATGATGTGTCCAACTGTCAACACTCCTGCCACTACAAATATTCATTTTCATCCCACTACCCAAAAAATTCCTTTTTCCCTCCTCCCTCTCTTATTCTCCAACTAATCATTAAATTATTGTAATGGTCACAGAGTTAGCTGTCTTGCTTCTTGATGTAGTTTTAAAACTTTAGACACCAAAATTTACATCATTGATCATAAAAACAGTTGTTTCTGGCATTAAATGTTTCAACAATTCCACCAACTAGTGTGACATTCCTTCCATCACCCATCCATCAATCAATCACTCTCTCACAAGCACACACATACAAACCTGCCTACTTAGCAGGCACAAATTTACTTCATATTGCTTGTTGGACATTAAATTATTACACTTATAAGTAACTACTCACTGGAACTGGAATGCCAAATGGGACTGGTGCATACTGAGTATAAAGATGAAGAGGTAATGGCACAAACACTGGTACAGGAACTGGCACCACAACAATCTTGGGCTGACTTAGACTGTCTTCTAAAAAAATAAAATAAAACAAGAGTTTAAAATGCCTAGAAGAAATTTTGATTATAGAGAGATTTATAACAAGATGACAATGGGACTTTCTAGAAAGGAGATTATCAATATGAGTTCATCTAAAAGTGGGCAGCACAAAATATCAATAAAGATAAAATAAATGCACTGTATTATTTAGATGAAGAAGAAATACAAAGGTAACTCAGATAGTATGAAAGAAAAAATGAATTGGTGAAAGGGCTAGTTTTACTTTTTTCATAATTTATAATAGAAAACTACTACAACAGACTGTTTAGCAGAAAGTAATGTGGAGCAAACTTTAACTAAAAATTAATGTGAGTAGGGAGAATAGCACAGCGGAAGGGTAATTGCCTTGCACACAGCTGACCCAAGACAGACTTAGGTTTAATCCCCAGCGTCCCATATGGTCCCCCCCAAGCCAGGAGTAATTTATGAGTGCATAACCAGGAGTAGCCCCTGAGCATCACTGGATGTGGCCCCAAAACAAAAAAAAATTATGTAAGTAGTCCAAAGAGATAGCTCAATAGGCTGGGTATATGCTCAATACGTGGGAAACCTAGGTTTTATCCCTGGCATCAAATGATCCCCCTAAGTACTGCCAGAAGTGACGCCACACACATAAGCAACAGAACTGAAAGAAGCCCCTAAGCACCATGAGGTATGAAAAAAATAAATAAAAAGATTAAACATGGGGCCAGAGTAGTGGTGCAAGGGGTAAGACATCTGCCTTGCCCATGCTAGCCTAGGACGAACAGGGGTTCGATCCCCTGGCATCCTATATGGTCCCCCAATCCAGGAGCAACTTCTGAACGCATAGCCAGGAGTAATCCGAGTGTCACCGGGTGTGGCCCCAAAACCAAAAAATAAATTAAAAAATAAAAATAAAAAAAGATTACACACGTCAAAGGGATGCAAAGAATAGTGATGTAGTTACAAATATCAAAAAGATATTTGGGGGTGCTAGGAGGCTTCGCAGGCCTCAGCCATCCCCCTCTTCTTACCCCGGTGTCCAGGCCTTCCCCGGGTGCCAGCCCAGGCGGCCAGAAAGGTGGGTCCCTAGCTTGGGGGTGCTGGGAGTTGCTGGATTGCGATGAGGCAGTCACTGGCCAACTTTTTTTCTCACAGGTCTCCATTTTCAAAACCACGCGAGGGTGCTAGTATTCCCTATGACCAAAGTATGTTTTGTATATGCAGAATGTCCATCTTGTATTCTGCCCTTTCCCACACCCCTACAAGTTCATTTTTAGTCCTTCACTTCCTCACCCCCAACCATCATTATTCATATTTACCCTGTTTATCTTCAGTACTACGCAGGCCAAATCACGGACCAAACTAGTGCACTGGATTTAACACCCCCCAAACATCTCAAAATTCATAAATGGGACACGTATATATCTTTTGAATATTTTATATGTATTTCCTTAACAGCTATAACTCTTAATAAATACTCTTACTAAGTACAGGGACGATTTTCCCCACTTTTTGACTATTCTCTTTGTGATCTGTTCAATAAGAAATTCTGGTAGAAGAGTCCCTCGGTTTAAAGTTTATGTTTGAAACAAGTCACAGGGATTGTTGGCCATGTTCTAATGGCCCCCATATGCATCAATAATGCCACGTAGCATTGCTCCTCTTTTGCATAGGTACATCAAAATGGGAAAATACTATACATACAAACAAGTTCTTATCTAACAGAGATAGGAACACACAAATTTTGTAATACAATGGGACCGTATGCCCTGAACACTGACATAATGACCTGGCTCAGGCCTCAGAAGAATGGGCATTTTCCATTCACCCCTGAACCAGGGATGCCATCTACAAAACAACAAAGGTTGTCTATAACATCACCTGGAAGCAATCCTCTACCAGGGAAGACCCTACTGCTGTTCTGACATCAACCTACTAAAAAGAGACTTCCCTAAACACCGAGAAGACTTAACAACAACTACGACCTGCTTTCAGGATAGGGCTCTCTCTCTGCATTGCCCTCTAATTGTGAGGTGAAACTAGAGGACGCTCCACATCATCCAGACTTCAATGTAGAATATGCACAGATTCCAGGATCTTTTTTTTTTTTTTGGTTTTTGGGCCACACCCGTTTGACGCTCAGGGGTTACTCCTGGCTATGCGCTCAGAAATCGCCCCTGGCTAGGGGGGACCATATGGGAGCCAGGGGATCGAACCGCGGTCCGTCCTACGCTAGCGCTTGCAAGGCAGACACCTTACCTCTAGCGCCACCTTCCCGGCCCCTGATTCCAGGATCTTTAACTACAGAAATCTGACACCGACAACAGTGACTGTGTGAAAAATAAAAGTATATTGGCATTACAGACAATAATTTGGGTTGGACAACCTAGTATGCCTAGAGCCTAGAGTTGGTCTTATTCCAGAAAACCTCAGGGGTAAGCTTTCCTTGTATTTTAGACCAAGGCTTTTCCTTTCCATGTCCCCCATATTTTGCTGGGCCTATGCAAACAACAATTGCCACTGAAACACCATTTTTGCTGTGCTCCTTTAACTCTAATCCTTAAAAAAAAAAAAAAAAAAAAAAAAAAAAAAAAAAAACACTTAAACTTTTGAGATTAATTTAAACTAATATGCATGTGCATGGAATTGTAAAAAAAAAAACTATGCCTTCAATGTTAAATGAGTCAAATAAATTTTGTGGCTTTAGATTGCTTTGTATACTGCTAAGAAATGTTATAATGTACTACAATCTGGGGACTTGAGGGGACAAAGTATGGGCTTTGTTTTATTTTTCTTAATATTCCTTTTTTTTTTTTTTTTTGGTTCTTGGGCCACACCCGGCAGTGCTCAGGGGTTACTCCTGGCTATCTGCTCAGAAATCACCCCTGGCAGGCACGGAGGACTATATGGGACACCAGGATTCGAACCAACCACCTTAGGTCCTTGATCGGCTGCTTGCAAGGCAAACGCTACTGTGCTATCTCTCTGGCCCCTATTTTTCTTAATATTCTTTAGCTAAAAGTTCAAAATTAAGGTGTCAGCAGGGGATTTCTTCTAAGAATTCTGTTTAAGGGTGATTGTCTTCCCACTGTAACTTTACCTTGTCCTCTTTCTTTGCATCTTTGTTCTCATAATAAAAAAATATGTAGCCTGTATAATTAGATACTAACTACATTTAATGTGACCATTTCCAATTAGAAATAAACATTGAATCATATTGTACAACTGAAACTAATATTTTATGTCAACTCTCAGTTAGAAAAAAAAATATTAATGCCATTGCCATGTTAGCATGGATTTTAAAATATATATACTGCAAATTAGGAAACATTAAAATATGTAGAGCAGGGGTCTCAAACTCAATTTACCTGGGGGCTGCAGGAGGCAAAGTCGGGGTGATCCTTGAGTGCAAAGTCAGTAGTAAGCCTTGAACATTGGGTGTGTGACCCAAACAACTAAAACAAAACAAAACAAAACAAAAAAAGATTCCTCTAGGGCAGGGCCACAAAATGTACGGAGGGCCATTTGCGGCCCATAGGCCGCAAGTTTGAAACCACTGATATAGAGCAAAGATGACAAGTGCTCTCAGGTATTCAGGTAGTTACTGTTTATATTTACAAAACAAGTATAGTTACAGGGGCCAGAGCAATAGTACCGTGGTTAGGACATTTACCTTGTATGCATCCAACCTGGGTTTAATCCCCTGCTCCCCAATTGTTCCCCAGACACAGCCAAGAGTGATCCCTGAGCACAGAGCCAGAAGTAAACTATGAGCAATGCTAGATATGGTCCCTAAACCTAAACAAACAAAATAAAAAGAAAATATAATAATAGATGTTCTAAGGCACTAAAAAGATGAAACAGAATGAGAATTAAACATGGGAGGGGGGCCCGGAGAGATAGCACAATGGCGTTTGCCTTGCAAGCAGCCGATCCAGGACCTAAGGTGGTTGGTTCGAATCCCGGTGTCTCATATGGTCCCCCGTGCCTGCCAGGAGCTATTTCTGAGCAGGCAGCCAGGAGTGGCCCCTGACCACCGCCAGGTGTGGCCCAAAAACAAAAAAACAAAACAAAACATAGGAGAAAGGGGCTGCAGAGAGAACATGGAGGTAAGGTGTTTGCCTTGCATGCAGAAGAAGGGTGATTCAAATCCTGGCATCCCATATGGTCCCCCGAGCCTGCCAGGAGCGATTTCTGAGTATAGAGCCAGGAGTAACCCCTGAGCACTGCTGGGTGTGGCCCAAAAACAAAAATAAACAAAAAAAATGAGAGGCATATGAACAGAATAAAAAAAAAAAATGGATTTTTTTGTTTTGTTTTTGTTTTTACCCAGTGGCGATCAGGGGTTACTCCTGGCTTTACGCTTAGGAATAGCTCCTGAACAACCAAGATGCCCTTCAACAGATGAATAGCTAAAGAAACTGCGGTACATATACACAATGGAATATTATGCAGCCATCAAGAGATATGAATTTTCCTATACATGGATGTATATGGAATCTATTATGCTGAGTGAAGTAAGTCAGAGAGAGAGAGATAGAAACAGAATAGGCTCACACATCTATGAGATTTTTGGGGTTTTTTTTGGGGGGTGAAGGTTACAATCATTAAAATTTAAGAGAATTATTCTCAGTTGGTATTAGAGCTACATTTTCTTTGCATTCTTTTATTAAGCTTTAAATAACAAAAATACATAACTCACAGAAATACCGTGACTGAGAATTAAGTTGGGCAATGGAGTGGCTGGAAAGGTAGACAGTACAGTGTTTAAGGTTTTGCATATAGTCAACTCCTATTCAACATCCAGCACCACATGAGCCAATAATCATTGCCAGTTACAACTATAGAGTCCCCCAAACACAGGCCTGAACAGCACTGCATTCTCAAGGATAACCTCTAGTCTAATTGTCCAAGATTTACTTTAAGGGCCCTGGCCTCCTATTCGCTGTTTGACAAACCCTTCAAATAATGAAGAAAAAGAAGCAGTGGATATAAGCAATAAAGCAAATTACCTTCAGAAAAACAAAAATTCAACAATATAAGGAAATTCTTCAGCCATTTCCCCCTAGAAAAAAAAATGAGCCATACCTGTCTGGCATTCCTTATTTTGGGTATGTGGTTTGCAAGAGGTGGCTTTAGTCTGTGTGATGGGTTTGCACAATAAAGCTTTATTCTTCAAAAGTCTTGGAGGCTGGGAAGGCGGCAATTTCAGGGCATCTGTTTGTGTACTTGCCTATTTAAAAAGAACAATCAATAAGGTTTTCAAATGTAAGAAAAATGGTTATTTTCAGAAAACTACAATATAAAACCATATGAAAAATAAAAAATATGGGGCCGAAGAGATAGCATGGAGGTAGGGCGTTTGCCTCAAATGAAGAAGGACGGTGGTTCGAATTCCGGCATCCCATATGGTTCCCTCGAGCCTACTAGGAGCAATTTTTGAGCGCAGAAATAGGAGTAACCCCTGAGCACTGCCGTGTGTGACCCAAAACCCAAAAATAATAAAAATAAAAATAAATAAAATTCAAATAAATATGTAATAAAATATTCCAGAAAAACCAAGAGCAATTGAGTATTCTGATAACTACCCATTGTTTCTGAAAGTTATTTAATTACCTGTTTTAGTAACAAAAAGAACCTATTCCTATTGTAGGTTGGTGATCAATAACAATATTAGACAAATTTAAATTAACTTTTAAAAAAAGGATAAAAAAGTTATTTCAAACACCAGAAAACACTTTAAATATATCACTGTGGCAGTCAAATAATTTTCCAATTATTCATTTTTCTTCTTTTAAAAGACAAAGTGCCCGAAGTGATAGCACATATGGTAGGGCATTTGCCTTCACCTGGGTTCCAGCCACAACATCCCACATGGTTCCCCCAAACGTTCCAGGAGTAATTTCTGAGTGCAAGTCAGGAGTAAACGATAAGCACTGCTGGGTATGAGCCCCCAAAAAACAAACCAAACAAAAGCAAGCAAAAAAGGCAAAAAAAAAAATTGGTCAAAGAAAATACTGTTTATGGGGCCCGGAGAGATAGTACAGCGGCGTTTGCTTTGTAAGCAGCCGATCCAGGACCAAAGCTGGCTGGTTCGAATCCCGGTGTCCCATATGGTCCCCCGGGCCTGCCAGGAGCTATTTCTGAGCAGAGAGCCAGGAGGAGTAACCCCTGAGCACCGGGTGTGGCCCAAAAACCAAAAACCAAAAAAAAAAAAAAAAAAAAAAATACTGTTTATGTAATTTGTACTAATTAAACAAAAAACGTTTTACCAATGTACTATTTACAACCTGACTATATTAACAAAACAACAAAAAATCTTTTATGCCTGAATTTTTTTTTGGGGGGGGGCGGTTTTTGGGTCACACCCGGTGCCGCTCAGGGGTTACTCCTGGTTCTATGCTCAGAAATCGCCCCTAGCAGGCACAGGGGACCATAAGGGATGCCAGGATTCGAATCACGTCCTTCCGCATGCAAGGCAAACGCCTTACCTCCATGCTATATCTCCGGCCCCATTTATGCCTGATTTTAACCATTTTTTTTTTCATTTTATTTATGTATTTATTTTTTGGTTTTGGGCCATACCCGGCAGCGCTCAGGGGTTACTCCAGGCTATCTGCTCAGAAATTGATCCTGGCAGGCATGGGGGACCATAAAGGATGCCGGAATTCGAACCACACTTGGTCCTGAATCAGTTGCTTGCAAGGCAAACACCCTACCGCTGTGCTATCTCTGTGGCCCCATTTTTATTTATCTTTAAATTATAACTGTAATCTTAAAAAATCCTTCCCATGCTCGCTTCGGCAGCACATATACTAAAATTAGGACAATACAGAGATTAGCATGGCCCCTGAGCAAGGATGATATGCAAATTCATGAAGTGTTCCATATTAAAGAAATTATTTAAAAAATAAATAAATAGGGGCCGGGTAGGTGGCACTGGAGGTAAGGTGTCTGCCTTGCAAGCGCTAGCCAAGGAAGGACCTCGGTTCGATCCCCCGGCGTCCCATATGGTCCCCCCAAGCCAGGGGCGATTTCTGAGCACATAGCCAGGAGTAACCCCTGAGCATCAAACGGGTGTGGCCCAAAAAACAAAAAAATAAATAAATAAATAAATAAATAAATAAATAAATAAATAAATAAATAAAAAATCCTTCCTAACAGCATCAAGATCGTAAGCATAAAAATATATATGAAAGACCTAATTAACCAAAAATTAAAAAATCTTATTCCATAACATGTACTGTATATAATTAAAAAATAAAATTTTGGGGGGCCGGGAAGGTGGCGCTAGTGGTAAGGTGTCTGCCTTGCAAGCACCAGCGTAAGACGGACCATGGTTCGATTCCTAGCATCCCATATAGTCCCCCCAAGCCAGGGGCGATTCCTGAGTGCATAGCCAGGAGTAACCCCTGAGAGTCAAATGAGTGTGGCCCCCCCCAAAAAATTTTTTTTTGTTTTGTTTTTGGGTCACATCTGGCGACATTCAGGAGTTACTCCTGTCTTTGTGCTCAGAAATTACTCGTCAGGCTCAGGAGACCATATGGGATGCCAGGAATCAAACCACTATCTGTCCTGGGTTGGCTGCATGCAAGGCAAAATATCTACCGTTGTGCCATCTCTCCAGCCTCTATATAATAAAATTTAATATATTAAAATCATTCTCATATAAAAGAAAAGAAAACAAATTGGTTTAGACATATGCTGAGTAAAAATGGAAATAAACAGTGGCAATACTAATAAAAATAAAAAACTTACATCCCCAATGATTTTCGCTGTTACTGTTGGAACTGCACCTGATATAAATTAAAACATATACTTTAGCATTTTATATAAGTAACCATAGCATTATAGTTGAATACTGGCTAATAAATATCAAGTCTCATAATAATAAAAATATGTATTATCTTAATTCAGTGGAAGACTAATTGTTGTAGAGTGAGAAAAGCATAATATGAAAATTATGAAAATACTATTTGATCAATAGCAATCTATAGTGAACCACTGTTTCTAATATGAATGACAAACTAAATGAAAAAATATGGCAAAATATGAATGGCAAGATGAAATTGACCACTGAAGGGGAAAAGGTTAAGAGAATCACTAAATTTATCTTGGGGGAAAAAAAAACAGAGAAAAAAATGCTTTCAAATCTAAGTCATACCTTGTAAAACGCTGTTAGAATTAACTGTCGGTTGAGCAGCTGGAGCACTTGCTAATGATACTACATTAGCTATAACAGGAGTTGAATCTTTTCTTAGTGATGGGGGCCCTGCTGAAGCGGCTGGCACCATGGAAATACTTGCTGATTAAAAATAAGGAAACTTCATGTAATTTATATGCACACATAAAACCCATATTTCAAAGAAGTTAAACAATGCTTTTATAGATTATAGCTTTCTGTTAAAGTGTCTCCGGTTTAAATAGACTTTCCTCTGCTTTTTATTGGAAAACTTAAAAGTTCATTATCTTGTCAGTTAGTTCTCTGCTTACTCTTCCATCCTTCCCAGGGGCCAGATGCATTCAAAGCAGTGCTCATGGAGCTCAGGGATTCCACTGGTGATTTTTCAGTCAAATGGGTCAGCAGTTCAATGTAAGAGTTTAAAAATATGACAGTACTTAAGTCTCTATGGGGAAAGAAATTACCCAGGCCACTGGAACAGAGGAGCCTCTTGGTTAACACAAGACAGTGCTTGGGCCTCCATTGCTGCTCCTGGAGTAGCTCAAGGAACCATGTGATGTATAGGATCTAAACTAGAGTCAGCTGTATCCACAATTTCCTCATATCCTTTTCTTTTGAGGAATAAGGGGAACAGAATTTAACCTACTCCTGGCTTGCTCAGGGCCTACGTCTGGTACCAGGAATCAAACCCAGGTCAGTTGAATATTACCAAATGCTTTACCCCTACACTAATCTCTTGAGCCTAAATCACTTTTAAAAAAAAGATACATGTATTCAATTACAACACATGAACTCACCACTCTTTCCTATAAAGTTCTTACAGAGTGATTAAAAATAGGCAAGGGAGGGGCCGGGCGGTGGCGCTGGAGGTAAGGTGCCTGCCTTGCCTGCGCTAGCCTAGGACGGACCGCGGTTCGATCCCCCGGCGTCCCATATGGTCCCCCAAGAAGCCAGGAGCAACTTCTGAGTGCATAGCCAGGAGTAACCCCTGAGCGTCACAGGGTGTGGCCCAAAAACCAAAAAAAAAAAAAAAAAAAAAAAAAAAAAAAATAGGCAAGGGAGAAAGCTCAACCGGTAGAATATATGTCTAGCACATGCTAGGTTCAGAATTGGCTGCCAAGAAGTGCTTACCCCTGCCTCTACCAACACTAATGGATTATATGCCCTTTTCTTAGGGAGGTTGGAGGGAGGGGGTGAGACTAGACCACTGCGGCAGTGCATAGGAGTTACTCCTGACTCCACACACAGGAATTACTCCTGGTGGTACTCCAGGGCTTTATGAGATGCCTGGATCAAACTGGGTTGGCTTCATGCAAGACAATATCCTACCCACTGTCCTATCTCTCTGCCCTCAAGGGATGCTCCCTATTGAATGAAAAAAATGAAGTGATTCTTATTGGGGCTTATAAATGGCATTTTAAGCAGAAAGAAGTTTTTGCTTCATAAAGTAACAAACTGCTACTCTGTAAAAGCAAAGTAGTTCCTGGAGACCTAAGTTTCATTTTTACCTGTATTGTTTTGTGAAGGCAGATCACACAAACTTTGCTGATTACAGAACATCAAGATACAAAGCAGATTACAGAAGTGTTTCATTTCTCCTCGCCATTTCAAGGACTCACTAAGTTTACCCTGTCGCTTACAACTATCACATTTGGCCATCTGAAAAAGAAATAAAAAACAACAAAGAAATAAAAATAAATTATCTGTGACTTGACAGAATCAAAGCAAAACAAATATAATTAAGTTTAAATTAAGATCACAAAAACGGGGCTAGAGAGATAGCATGGAGGTAAGGCGTTTGCCTTTAATGCAGGAGGTCATCGATTTGAATCCCAGTGTCCCATGTGGGCCCCCGTGCCTGCCAGGAGCAATTTCTGAGCCTGGAGCCAGGAATAACCCCTGAGCACTGCCGGGTGTGACCCAAAAACCAAAAAAAAAAAAAAAAAATCACAAAAACAGATGTGTTACTGCTATAAATGATAACTAATTATTTACCTATCAATTCTTTTATCTAAACATTCTTTTAAAAATGTATGAGTTGAACCCTTAGCACCAAAAAATATTTTACAAATGCCACTCAATAGTAATCAAAAAACATACTGCAGTAAAAATATGTCCCATCTCAGAAAATCAGGTATCCATATAATTTTAATTACATGAAATGTGAATGAAGAACTAGAGAGATATTATGAGATTTAAGTTGTTTACCTTGAACAGTAAACACTGTTTCAATCCTCAGCATTATATACAGTCCCTGAGTATCTCCAGGAGTGGTTAAACATCAAAAAATAAAATGTGGGCCGGGAAGGTGGCGCTAGAGATAAGGTGTCTGCCTTGTAAGCGCCAGCCAAGGAACGGACCACGGGTTCGATCCCCCGGCGTCCCATATGGTCCCCCCAAGCCAGGGGCAATTTCTGAGCACTTAGCCAGGAGTAACCCCTGAGCATCAAACGGGTGTGGCCCAAAAACCAAAAAATAAATAAATAAATAAATAAATAAATAAATAAATAAATAAATAAATAAATAAATAAATAAATAAATAAATAAAATGTGAAAAATACATTACTTGGGAGCTAGAAAGATCGTATAGTGGGTATTGTGACTGCCTTGCTTGTGGTGATCCAGCTTCAATACCTGGTAACCCATGTATCCCCCAAGCCATGGCAGGAGTCATCACTGAGCACAGAGCCAGAAGGAAACTCTGAACACAACTGGATGTAGTCCCAACTCCCTCAAAGAATGGAAAGGAAAAAGACTGGAGCAGTATCTATAGTACAGTGGGTCAGGCACTTACTTTCCATGTGCCTGACCCGGGTTCAATCCCTGACATCCCATAAGGTCCCTTGAGCACCGAAAGGAGTAATTCTTGACTTCAGAGCCAAGAGTAACCCCTGATCATCGACAGGTGGGACCCAAAGCCAAGCAAACAAAAAAGTCTTTATATGTTGGGGCTGGAGCGGTGGCGCAAGTGATAAAGTGTCTGCCTTGCACGCGCTAGCCTAGGACAGACTGTGGTTCCATCCCCAGGTGTCCCATATGGACCGCCAAGCCAGGAGCGATTTCTGAGTACATAGCCAGGAGTAAACCCTGAGCATCACCAGGTGTGACCGGAAAAAAAGAAAGAAAAAAAAAAAAAAAAACAAGTCTTTAATTATTCATTTATTTTTTCCCATTCTCTTCCCTTGTGTTATTGTAGTTATAGGAATGACCAAGGGGCACCTCTTTTTTTTTTTTTTTTTTTTTTGATTTTTGGGCCACACCCGGTAATGCTCAGGGGTTACTCCTGGCTATGTGCTCAGAAGTCGCTCCTGGCTTGGGGGACCATATGGGACACCGGGGGATCGAACCGCGGTCCGTCCGAGGCTAGCGCAGGCAAGGCAGGCACCTTACCTTTAGCGCCACCGCCCGGCCAAGGGACACCTCTTGATTATGTTACTTGTACACTTTTAGTTGTGCACACGAGATTGCACAATTTAGTCTTACACGTTTGGTTGTGGCATACTCAGGAATTCACTATTGTAGAGTTGGAGATCCCAAAAAACAATGCTGCTGTGATCACACATAGCATCTGTAGTTAGTCAGGATCAAATTATCCCAATCCCTAACAGTTAAAAAGTTTAAATCATTATGTTTTTCTTTATGCCACATAAAAGAAAAAAGGGAATAAAGTATGTATTAACTTAAACAATTCAGGGGTGTACATTATATTTACCTGAAAGAACAAAACTGTAAATTTGGACATGCAATCTTCACAACAGAACTCTTCTACCTTCCCCCCAAAATTATTCTGTACCAATCTGGGAGATGTCTGTAAACAGTAACTGCACATTTTACAGTGATTTCCCCAGCGTTTTGCTAAGTCATGTTTATAAAGCAATTTGCAACCTAAAGAAAGAGGAAACATAAAATTAACATTAAGGAGGACTAAGTGTCTACATCTTTAATATTCTATGGCAAAGTTTTAACTTAAGATCTCATCAAGAAATACATCAAGATCAATTTAGAGCACTGGTCCTCAATAGAGGACTATATGGCCACTGTGGGGGACCCCTATTAGATGAAAATCAGGTAAACTGTGGCCATGACACACAAGACAAGGGGCCAAATGTTAGGACGAATAAGCAGAGGATAGATACAAGTTTTGAAAAGGGCCCTGGTCAAAAAAAAGTTGAGAAACAATGATTTAGAAACGCAATCTCTAAAATCTGGTTTAGAGACCACTGTCTTCTTTTTGTTAATAAAGACAAGATGGAAAATAATAAAGGGCATCTATCTTCGTGCATGTAATAATATACTGTGACACAAAGTAAAACTGGCTTCTTGCTCTATGTTGTGGTCAAAGGGTTTGACAGTCACTCTTAGGGGCTTGTGGGGGTGGGGTGGGGCCTGGTGTCAGCAAGAGACACACAAAGGCAATGGAACAAGGTGGAGGAAAGCAAAAATTCTAGTAGAGTGTGTGATGCTGGAACAGTTTATGCATAAAACTTTACTATTAAAAATTTATGGGGGGCCGAAGCAATAGCACAGTAGTAGGGCATTTGCCTTGCACACAGCCAACCTGGGGCGGACCCAGGGTTGATCCCCAACATCCCATATGGTCCCCTGAGCCTGTCAGAAGCAATTTCTTTTTTTTTCTTTCTTTTTTTTTTTTTGGGGGGGGCCCCACACCCGGTGACGCTCAGGGGTTACTCCTGGCTATGCACTCAGAAATCTCTCCTGGCTTGGGGGACCATACGGGACAACGGGGGATTGAACCGCCGTCCATCCTAGGTCAGCGCGTGCAAGGTAAATGTCCTACCGCTTGCACCACTGCTCAGGCCCCTAGAAGCGATTTCTGAGCACAGAGCCAGGAGTAACCCTTGAGCGCTGCTGGGTATGGCCCCAAAACAAAACAAAACAAAACAAAAGTATTATAAATCACGGTATGTTCAATAAAATTGGGGGGAATTACTAGTAAATAAAACTAATCTTGTACTATTCCAGAATAAATAATACTCTATAGTCATCTGAATAAAGTAACTTGCATATTTATATTACTTATATTCAGAAATAGTTTAAAACCAGAAAATATAACCTTAGGATTATCCCAAAACTTAAAAAAATTTCAGGACTTATTCACTGGGGTGCAGAGGAAAACACCTGATTGTGTTCAGGGCTTACTCCTGGCTCTGGATTCAAGTTATCATTAACAGCTAGGCTTGGTGAACCCTATGGGAGACCATATAGATTGCCTGGGACTGAACCTGATTCAGCCAAGAGCAAGGCAAATGCCTTCCTGTTGTAGTCTCTCTTGCTAAAGGACTTTCTTCTAGATATAAGTGCAGAACTAAAAGATCCCTAAAAATTTAATAACTTTTTATATCATCACCACCATCTGCATTACACTTTCAGATAGTATTACATCTATATATGAAGGTCACATCAGAAAACAGTAAATTAAGAGCCAAAAGAGGAAAAAAAAGAGCCTTGACATAACACATAAATGATAACTACTTTTAAATCAGTAAGTACTGAAGAGATAATTTAATAGTCTGAAGCACACATTTTGTACATGGGAGGCCTAGGTTCAATTATTCAGTACCATATGGTCCCCCAAACAGAGCCGAGAGTAGCCTACAAACACCACAAGGGTAGCCCAAATTCAAAACCAATAATAAAAAGAGTTCAAGATGTTGGGTAGTATGAGAATCTTCTGTCTTTACCTTCACTACAGAATGACTTGTCAGCACCTGAGAACCGTATTGTCTCCTTTATAAGTTTCTCAATTTTACAATATTCACACATTGCCATAACATTATTTATTTTCTTATATTCATCAGAACAATTCTTGCCACAGAACTGAAACATTTTACCCTGTTTAAAAAAAAAAAACAACATTAAACTAATCCTGTATTTTCTTATTTTATGAATTCTAGTCCCTTTTATAAAAGTGTTTTCCTGAGATGAAAAGGCAGAAATAATTTTAGATCATTAAATACTTTTATCATGATTCTGTCATTTTACCTTGTAGTCAAGAAGTTCTGGTTTTGTGGCAAAAAGACGATTACAGTGCTGACACTTGAGTTTTACAACACTTCGTGTAAACCCAACATGTTGAGATTGAGCAGCAAGACGCTGTAGACCAGCTGCAGCAGAACTACTGATGGAAGTAGGAGAAACAGCAGAGGTGTTACCTCCTCCTGCTGATACTGTAGAACCTGTGGGGATGCTTACAATTACTTGGCCCTGTGACAAGGGAACTACTGAAGAATTCATTCCAGCTGGTTTGTTGAACAAATTCTGAAACAAAAAAAACAGATAAATCTGACCCTGTGTTCAAACATAATGGAACTGAGTGCCTAATATGTTATGCACAGATAAAGGCACTTAACATACATTTGTAAACAGGTAAAAAAAAATCCTTGCTTTTAGGCAACTCATAATTGGATGGACAGAAATGTCATTTATGTCAAAATAAACTTAATTAATAATCTTCTTGGCTTAAGTACAATCATGTTTGTAATCATGGTGCTTAAATAATTTATATTTAAAAGATAATAACAATCTTCTTGGGGCTGGAGCGATAGCACAGCGGTAGAGCTGTGCTTGCACACAGCCAACCCAGGACTGACCTGGGTTCAATCCCTGGCATCCTATATAGTCCCTGAGCCTGCCAGGAGCAATTTCTGAGTGCAGAGCCAGGAGTAACCCAAGTGCCTCCGGTGTAGCCCAAACCCCTCCAAAATAATAAATAGATAATAAACTTCTTTTTTTTTTTTTTTTTTTTTTTTTTTTTTGTGGTTTTTGGGTCACACCCGGCAGCGCTCAGGGGTTATTCCTGGCTCCATGCTCAGAAATTCTCCTGGCAGGCACGGGGGACCATATGGGACACCGGGATTCGAACTGATGACCTCCTGCATGAAAGGCAAACACCTTACCTCCATGCTATCTCTCCGGGCCCGATAATAAACTTCTTTACAAAATAAATCCACCTGGGACTGGAGTGATAGCAAATGGAAGGGCGCTTGATTTGCATGCAAGAGACCTGGGACAGACCCGGGTTCGATCCCTGAAATCCTATATGGTCCCCAAAGCGGAACAGGAATGATTTCTGAGTGCAGAGCCAGGATTAAGCCGAGTGCTGCCAGGTGTGGCCCAAAACCCAGAAACAAAAAAAACATATGTATATGTACATATATGTGTATATATGTATGTACATATATATATATGTATCCACCCAATAGATAAGCTGAGTAACAGAATCATTTAATTTTACAGAGGCAATTAAAACTGATATTCCTCTAAATATAAAATGAACTAGATATAGAAATTTGGGCAATCTGGAACTAGAAAATGCCTAGAAAGTTCATAATTACTCAAGTAGGCAACTCACTGATTAAAAAATAGAAGACTAGGGGTTGGAGAGATAGCATGGAGGTAAGGCGTTTGCCTTGCATGCAGAAGGTCAGTGGTTCGAATCCCTAGATCCCATATGGTCCCAAGCCTGCCAGGAACGATTTCTGAGCATAGAGCCAGGAGTAACCCCTGAGCGCTGCCGGGTGTGACCCAAAAACCAATGCCCCCCCCCCAAAAAAAAATAACAAAAAATAAGAATAGGAAGATCCCTGAAGACATACCTGGAAAGCTACCACACAACTGTAGCTGCAGAAATTGCGTATACTTCCATCTGACATGGCTAGGTGATACTGTGGGATTGCTGAGGTCTTACAACTGTTACACTGAACTTGTACACCTTAGTAAATCAAAATAAAAACTAGTGTGAGTAACATACAAAAATGTAAACAAATGTGTGATAAAATAAATATTATAAAATACTTATTACTATTAACTGTAACAATTCTTGAACTAATACAAATTCAGGGTCAAGAGCTATAGGAACTAAAATTAACTTCAACCAAGTCACATTTAAAATTTTTTTATTTTGATTTAAGCTATCAGTTTATGCTGTAACCCATGAAATAAATCAATCTTGAGATAAAGTATGTATAAAAAAATACACAGGAGCCTGAGAGATAGCATGGAGGTAAGGTGTTTGCCTTGCATGCAGAATCTCGGCATCTCATATGGTCCCCCGAGCCTGCCAGGAGCGATTTCTGAGCATGGAGCCAGGAGTAACTCCTGAGCACTGCCAGGTGTAACCCAAAACCCAAACCCCCCCCCCCAAAAAAAGAAAATACATTAAAGGAGCCATATGGAATTAATGGAATTGTTTCAGTAAAGAGGAATGCATACCGAAAGCAAGTAGACTTAAATAAAATATGTAGGGGCCGGGTAGGTGGCGCTGGAGGTAAGGTGTCTGCCTTGCAAGCGCTAGCCAAGGAAGGACCGCGGTTCGATCCCCCGGCGTCCCATATGGTCCCCCCAAGCCAGGGGCGATTTCTGAGCACATAGCCAGGAGTAACCCCTGAGCGTCAAACGGGTGTGGCCCAAAAACCAAAACAAAAAAAAAATAAAATAAAATAAAATAAAATAAAATATGTAATATTTTACCACAGATATGAAATAGTTTGTTTTTGGGCCACACCTGGCAATGCTCAGGGGTTGTCCTGGCTATATGCTAAGAAATCGCTCCTGGCTTGGGGGACCATATGGGACGCTGGGGACTGAACCCAGTTCCGTCCTGGGTCAGCCTCGTGCAAGGCAAACGTCCTACCACTGTGCCATCACTCTGGCCCCAGATATGAAATATTTTTTATCTTAAAAATTAACTTGGGGGCCCGGAGAGATAGCACAGCGGCATTTGCCTTGCAAGCAGCTGATCCAGGACCAAAGGTGGTTGGTTCAAATCCCGGTGTCCCATATGGTCCCCTGTGCCTGCCAGGAGCTATTTCTGAGCCTGAAGCCAGGAGTAACCCCTGAGCGCAGCCGGGTGTGGCCCAAAAACCAAAAAAAAAAAAAAAAATTAACTTGGGGGCCGGAGAGATAGCATGGAGGTAAGGCGTTTGCCTTTCATGCAGGAGGTCATCGGTTCGAATCCCGGCACCCCATATGGTCCCCTGTGCCTGCCAGGAGCAATTTCTGAGCCTGGAGCCAGGAATAACCCCTGAGCACTGCCAGGTGTGACCCAAAAACCAAAAAAAAAAAAAAAAAAAAAAAAAAAAAAAATTAACTTGGACAAATACACATAGTATTTGTAACCATAAAATGCTTTACTGGTTACATTTATATAGTTTATTTAAACCAATATTACCTGCAGAAGTAACCATTTTAACTCTGTAAGCAGATAAGCAGTTAACAGAACAGAAAAGCTCTGTCTTTCCCAAGCTATTGGTATTTTCGATCATTTCTGTTGAGGATCTCAATGATTTGCAAAGTGCACATGGTGTAATTTTGGCTGCTTTCTATTAAGAAAATGAAAGAACATTTATTTTACCAAATTATACCAAACACTGTTGAAATATTTTAAATTAGTGATTTTCAAACATTCATGATTATAATCCTCAGTAAGATATTTAAAAAATTATTGAAAATACACACTATTTGGAGTTTGTGCATTTCTATAGTTTAAGTTTTTGTATGAAACTATGTATCATTATAACATGTCACAAACTTTGATATCTGCAATTCTATCTCTTCTCCTCTCCCCTCCCCTCTCTCGTTGAACCCAGATTGTCCACATGCAAGACAAGTCTGTGTGTGTGTGTGTGTGTGTGTGTGTGTGTGTGTGTGTGTGTATGTCTCTCCTCCCTCCTCTCCCTCTCCCTCTCCCAGTCCATCCTGTGGCCTTCAGTGGCCGTGTGTGTGTGTGTGTGTGTGTGTGTGTGTGTGTGTGTGTGTGTCCTCCCCCATCTCCCTCTCCTTCCCTCTCTCCCTCTCCCTCTCCCAGTCCATCCTGTGGCCTTCAGTGGCCATACTTCAGGATTCCTCCCCATTGGATTTACAGGTTGTTCCTGGTGATACTCAGGAACCTTTATAGTGCCAGCATTAGTATTGGGGCCTCACAAATGCAAATCTTGTACTTATTCATGCACCCTCTGACACAAAACTTACTGTCAAATATCCTACCACCACTACTAACAAAGCACACTTTATTACAGCAAATAAAGTAAAAACAAACACTGCACAAAGTGACCAAACAAACAAACAAACAAAAAAAAAAAAAAAACAAAGAATCGGTTACCTATGATTTCCCATATTTAGGGATCCAACAACTTTAAATAAATGCTACCAATATATCACAATCAGGAAAACTTATGAAGTATATCTGATACCCACTATGATATTAAAGATTGGTACGCCCTCTGTTTTCCAGGATAAGATTTGGAGAATAGGGACCAGGGACCAGAGTGACAGCACAGTGGCAGGGCATTTGCCGTGTGTGTGTGTGTGTGTGTGTGTGTGTGTGTGTGTGTGTGTGTGTGTGTGTGTGTGTGTGTGTGTGTGTGTGTGTGTGAAGGAACAAAAGAAGAGTTTAACTGCTTTTATCATTATGTGTGTGTGTGTGAAGGAACAAAAGAAGAGTTTAACTGCTTTTATCATTAAAAGTTAAAATTCTATTTGAATGAAAATCAAACCCAAGTTCTCATCTACTGTTTCTCCACCAACAAAATATTAATGCTGAAAAATTAAATGAAGTTAAAAAATTTACAGTTAACTGAATTAAAAATAATTAAAATTTGTGTTGCTTTAACCTATTTATCCTCCCTGTGGAAGGGACTAAATCCAGGTAATATTTTTTTTGTTGTTTTTCTGGAACTACATCTGGTTGGGCGAGACGCCCAATTTTGTTGGAGTTGTTCAGTGATGCTAGAGGAACAAGCCAGGGATTTAACCAGGGGCCCCTAATACAAAGATATAAGGATGAACTCAAACCACTGAGCTATCTCTAGCCTTCCATGTTAAATGTTAATACTTGAACTGATTGTCACAATAAGGAATGAAGACATCTAGTTTGGGGTTCTTTTTTCCTCCTTATCAATGCTAAAGATTTCTAAAAAACTAAATAAACAGCAAATATAAGTTCTCATAATATGTCTTTGCAGTAAAAGAAAATAAATGAAAACACTAAAGGACTGAAGAAACAGATGCAACACATGCTTTGCATGTAGGTGGCCCACATTAGATCCCCAACTAGGCATATAGTAAGTTCATGACTCACAGTCAAGTGTCTCCCATGAGCACCAAGTAGGCACTTCAAGAACTGGCAGGTTTGGACTCAAATCTAAAAAGGAGGAGGTGGAGCAATAGCACAGCAATAGGGTGTTTGCACTGCATGCTGTCAACCCAGAACGAACCTGGGTTTGATCCGCAGCATTCCACCTAGTTCCCCCAAGACTGCCAGGAGTGATTTCTGAGAACAGAGCCAGAAGTAACCCAAGCACTAACCCCTGTGGCGCCCGCGCGCACGCACGCACACACACACACACACACACACACACACACACACACACACACACACACACACACACACTAAAAAGATTTTAAAAAGCTAGAAAGGAGGGCCCGGAGATATAGCACAGCGGCGTTTGCCTTGCAAGCAGCCAATCCAGGACCTAAGGTGGTTGGTTCGAATCCCGGTGTCCCATATGGTCCCCTGTGCCTGCCAGGAGCTATTTCTGAGCAGACAGCCAGGAGTAACCCCCGAGTAATGCCAGGTGTGGCCCAAAAACCAAAAAAAAAAAAAAAAAAAAGCTAGAAAGGAAATGGAAACACCTAATATTTAGAATATTTTTAATCACTGAAAATTCAAATTATAACTTTTTACCAACCAACATTAAAAACTCAACAGTTTGAAGGCCGAAGCAACAGCACAGAGGTAGGGCGTTTGCCTTGCAAGTAGCAGTTCCAACATGGACAGTGGTTCGAATCCCAGCATCCCATATGGTCCCCCATGCCTGCCAGGAGCAATTTCTGAGCACAGAGCCAGAAGTAACCCTGAGCGCCACCAGGTGTGACTCCCCCCCAAAAAATCAACAGTTTGGGGGCAAAAGTAGTACAAAAGGGGTAGGGTGCTTGACTTGTATGCAGCCAACCTGGGATCAATCTCCAGCATCCCATGATTCCCTGAATACTATGGGGTTCAATCTCCAACATCCCATATGGTTCCCGAACATCACCAGGAATAATTCCTGAGATGTGGCTCACCACCACCACCACCACCCCACAATAAAGCAAACAAAAATTTTCTCTCTTTTTTTTTGGCCCACACCCAGCAGTGCTGAGGAGCTACTCCTGGCTCTACACTCAGAAATTGCCCCTGGCAGGCTGGGGAATATTTTTCAATAGTTTTGGAAGACTGTATTAAAATTAACTAGCCTAAGGAAAAAAATAGTCTCAAGTCAATAAAATGAAATTGAATAAGCACTGAAGTTCTTGTTATTCTCTCTCCAAAAAATGAAGTTTCCAACCCCAATACAAGCATAAGGATTAATGGGAGGTACGAATCTTTCAAACAATGAATATCAAATTTTTTTATTCTGAATTGTAATTTCAACTATATGGATCCAATTTCAATATGAACAGTAAGTTGGCCCTTACCTTGTAAATATAAACATGTATATGCAAATAAAAATGCAATTTAGAGGCAGAGTTATTAACACAACTGACTGACACCATGCTTTTTTTTTTAATGATTTTTTTTGTTTGTTCACTATTTTATGTTTGATTTTTGGATCACAACCACCAGTACTGGAGGGTTACTCCTAGTACTCCACACAGGAATCATTCCTGGCAGGCTCAGGACACATTATGGAATGTCAGGGATAGAACCTGGGTTGGCCACATATTCCCTACTTGCTGTTCTAACTCTCTGTCCCAGATATTTTCTTTTTCTTTTTCCTTTTTTTTTTTTTTTTTTTTTTTTTTGGGTTTTTGGATCACACCTGGTGACACTCGGGGGTTACTCCTGGCTATGTGCTCAGAAATCGCTCCTGGCTTTGGGGACCATATGGGACGCCCTATGTCAGCCACATGCAAGGCAAACGCCTTACTGCTACGCCACTGCTCTGGCCCCAGATATTTTCATTTTTATTATAATTTGGGGGAGGAGCCACAACCCAACATGCTGAGGCTACTTCTAGTTTAGTGCTCAGGGGACCATATGTGACACAAAGGGTTTTATGAAAAACAAGTGCTTCACTGCTGTACTATCTTTCTAGACTGTATATCTTTGTATGCAGGAAGCCTTGGTTTAACCACAATGAACACAACAAGGAATAACCAGTAAGCTCAGAGCCAGGAGATGCCTCTAAGCAAGACTAGATGTATTTCTCCCCACCTCCCAAAAAATTAAAGAAGAAAAAAATTTTAAAATTATATTTAAAAGAAAAATATAATTCAATAAATATGGGAGATGGCTCAATGGCTTACAGTGCTATTATGGCAACTGGAAGGTCAGGAGTTCAAATCTAGTGTCAACACTTAAGTTGAGGTGATCAGGATAGTCTCATTTGTGAACTCTGGTGGAAGGTTCTGGAAGATGGTTTAAAGCACTTTCCCAGCAAGCACAGCTACAAATTAAAACCCCAGTTCCACTTTCAAGTACTAAGAAAATTCTGACAGTCTTGTTAAGGATACTTACAAGAAAGGGCCTGGGTATTTGCAGAAATAGAACAGTGGTTAAGGCTTTGATTTTTGCCTTTCTCACAGCCTACCTCAGCACAGCATATAGAGTAAGAGCCCACTTGAAGTGATTCCTAATCACAGAGCCAGGAGTAAGCTCTGAGCACAGCTAAGTGTGGACCAAACTCCCTTATCCAAAACAAAACGCCAAGAAAGGTCCAGACAACTGTGAAATCCCAAGTTTAATTCTCAATACCACAAGTGTACAGTAGCAATCCTGAACACTTCACAATCTCGGTTGAGAAAAAAATACAATCAAAATTAAATAATAAAACTGGGGCCCGGAGAGATAGCACAGCGGTGTTTGCCTTGCAAGCAGCCAACCCAGGACCAAAGGTGGTTGGTTTGAATCCCGGTGTCCCATATGGTCCCCCGTGCTTGCCAGGAGCTATTTCTGAGCAGACAGCCAGGAGTAACCCCTGAGCACCGCCGGGTGTGGCCCAAAAACCAAAAAAAAAAAAAAAAAAAAAAAAACAAAAAAAAAAAAAAAAACTGAACATATCAGGGCCGGCGAGGTGGCACTAGAGGTAAGGTGTCTGCCTTGCAAGCGCTAGCCAAGGAAGGACTGCAGTTCAATCCCCCGGTGTCCCATATGGTCCCCCCAAGCCAGGGGCAATTTCTGAGCGCTTAGCCAGGAGTAACCTCTGAGCATCAAACGGGTATGGTCCAAAAAAAAAAAAACCTGAACATATCAGTACAGGTATTCTAGTATGCTAGGCATTTGCTGCATCTATGACTAATTCAAGTACCATATGATGTCTAAGCATCACTATAACCTTGATGATCCTCAAACTCTACCAGTATGGTGGTAGAGGTCTGTGAGCACTACCAGAGGGCCTTCATAGTCACTGGCACCACAAGGGTTGAGCAATAATGCATCCTCAGATTCAAACATAAACTGCTCACCAGTATATTTGCAAATAGCCATAGAGGCCCTTGGGTCTTCTTAGTACTACCTCTAAGTCCTCAAAATACATATCCCCAATGTTTAAAAACATTCAAAAACAAGGGTTAACAAAATAGTACAGTTGGTAGGCCTCTCAGTTTTGCATGTGGGTGACCAGGATCTGATCCCTAGGACCCAAATAGTTTCCATAGGCCTAACCAGACATTCCAGTGAACAGAACCTGGAATTAAGTATTCTTTTTTTTTTTTTTTTTAATTCTTTTTGTGAGGTTTCTTTTGGGGCCACACCCAGCAGTACTGAGGGGTTAGTCCAGGCTCTGTGCTCAGAAATCGCGCCTGGCAGGCTTGGGGGCTATGATATGCCCGGAATTGAATCCGGGTCCATCCTGGGTTAGCTGCAAGATGATCTACCACTGTGCTATCCTCTGGCCTCTAAAGTTAAGTATTCTGAGCACTGCTGCTTGTGGCTTCAAAACAAACAAGAACAAAATTTCAATAAAGTAACCATTCCTAAAATCCTATGTATTTTATATAAGTAAAAACCAACTATTTGTGAAAACTGCCATGTATACGTAAAATAATAAAAAATTCGTAAGATTTTTATTGTGAAAATATCATGAGTGACTGCCACCAAAAACTTTAGATTACCCAGGAGTTAACAAAGACATTGGGATTAAATATGGCCAGGTACCTGCTTGTATGCTGTGACACATGATGAACTACAAAATTTCTTCCACTGTCCCTCTACCTGAAGCATGTGGCATTGTCCAGAACCACTATAGCAGTAACCCCCACAGTTCTCACAACAGTTCATGGTAAGGTTGTTAGCAGAGCGAAACTTAGAGAAGCAGGCATCACTGCAAAGCTTATGTACAACATTCTGATAATTAACTTCATGTCGAATCTAGGAATTAAAAATAAATATATGTAAACAAGAAGTAAAAACCATCAAAGAACAAGTGTTAAACTCCTAAGTCCCCATAAGTAAAAATATAACTCACAACAGCATTCTTCTGACACATACTACATTTGGTTGATATGCTATTTGTATTGATGGTGACAACAGGTTTTCTTTTCAGTTCATAAGTCGACAAACATGACTGACTGCAAAAATCTTTACTAGTAGTAGCATTTTCAAATTGGGCACTGATCACATCCTTTGGATTTAAAATGTCCCTAAGAAAAAAAAAATAAGTCATAATTGTTTTCTTTTATTGTAAGCTAAAATAGAATAAAGACATTTATAATAAAACAAAGGGCAGTGACAAGTTTTCTTGTATAAATTGGTACGTTGCTTTATTTTCACAAAATGAAAAATATATCTACTTCTACACAAAACTGTCTTGAGAATCAGTATACTGAAAGGATACGTGTATGTGTGTATATATGTATGTGTGTATATATATTGTTCATCATCCCTGTAGTACAAAAAATTTTTTTTGTTGTTTTGGGCCACACTCAGCTCATAGGTTACTGGCTCTGCACTCAGAAATTATTCCTGGCAGGCTCACGAGAGCTTAAGAGATACCGGAGATCAAACCTGGGTACATTCTGGGTTGGCTGCATACAAGGCAAACACTCTACCAATGTGCTATCATTCCAGCCCAGGTAAAATATTTTTAATTTAATTTTTATTCTTTAGGAGTATTTAAAAAATATCCTTTTAAAAAGATGTCACTATTTTTTAATCCATTTTATTTTTTTCATCTTTTAAAAGTAAAAACATTTCAGTGTTGGAGAAATAATAGTGGGTAGTGCTTGCTTTGCATGCAGCTGACCCAGGCTGGATCCCCAGAATCCTGTGGGGTGCCCTACCTAGGAGCAATCCCTGAGCTGAACTCAAAATCTAGGGGAAAAGAAGTAAAAACATTTCATGGAGCCAGAGTGATAGCACAGCAAACACAAGAAAAAGGTGTTTGCCTTCCATGCGTCTGACCCAGTAAGGACCTGGGTTTGATCCCTGGTGTCCCATATGGTCCCCCAAAGCCAGGAGCAATTTCTGAGTGCATAGCCAGGAGTAATCCCTGAGTGTCATCAGGTGTGGTCCAAAAACAAAACAGAAAATATTTCAAAGTGCAGTATATATAACGCTAGCATGTTTATATAAAACCAAGCATACCTATATCTAAATAACTAAAGCAGTTAAGATTAAAATCCTGCAATTAAGCTTCCCAGCATTTTATTTCTTAGAAGCTGATTTTTTTTTAGATGGCGGGGTACAGTATTCCTGGCAATGCTCAGAAGACAACCTGGAATGCCGGGGACTGAACTAGGGTCAGTTGCGTGCAAAGCAAATGCCCTACCTACTGTACTATTTCCCCAGTGCCTCAGAACTTGATTTTTAAAAATAATCTTGGTATGGCCAGGAAGACTGGTCAAGTGGGAGAACAAATGCCTTGCATGTACAAAGCATTCTTGTTTGATTCCCAGCATTATATGGGTCCCCAAAGCACTACTGAGCGAGCCTATGGCACTGCCTAAAATGACAGTAGTGATCTCCAATCATTTCCCAGCATAAACTGTGTCAGGAGTGGCATTTTATTTCTAAAATCTTGATAAAATTTTCTGAACACCATCTATTTCCTGTGAATATTATAGTCATACAATAGTATATGACCTATTATATTTAATCTGTATGAGGGATGGGGGTTGGGGGTCACACACAATGGTGCATAGGATTTACTCCTGGACCTGTGCTCTGGGATCACTCCTAGAGTTGGTTTGTTTTTTTTTTTTTTTTTTTTGGGGGGGGGGTTCACATAGGATGCCAGGGAACAAACCTGGGTTGTCCATAGGCAAGAAAAGAACCATTACCCATTGTATTATCTTTTGACCCCATTCCTGCATTTCTTTTCTTTTCTTTTCTTTTTTTTTTTTTTTTTTTTTTTTGGTTTTTGGTTTTTGGGCCACACCCTGTGACGCTCAGGGGTTACTCCTGGCTATGCGCTCAGAAGTTGCTCCTGGCTTCTTGGGGGACCATATGGGACGCCGGGGGATCGAACCGCGGTCCATCCTAGGCTAGTGCAGGCAAGGCAGGCACCTTACCTCCAGTGCCACCGCCCGGCCCCCCATTCCTGCATTTCTAACAATTTTAACTAGCGTGCTTTGTTTTCTATTTTCAGCAATTCTTTTTTCCATTCTATTTTAGAGCAGTTTTGGGAAAAGATTAAAGACATATTTGTTTACATAAAATATTGTATATAGCTATATATAATTGAACTTCTATATTTATTAGATTTTATACTTGTTTTCAATAGGCTTAATCTATTTCACTTAACAAAATACTCATTAAGTACTTTATTGAGTCAGGCACTAAATCCTTAGTCTAGAAATGTGGTACAAATGGGGCCAGAGAGACAGTACAGTGGTTAGGTACAGCACATAGTTGACCTGGATTTGACCCCTGGCATCCAATATGGTTCCCTGACCACCGCCCGTAGTAATTCCTGAGTTCAAGGCAAGGGTAACCCCTGAGCATTGCTGAGTGTGGCCCAAAAACAAAAAAGATAGAAACACTGGCTTAATGAGTTCACAATACATTGTAACAGAAAGAGCACATATATACCTGAGTATCTCACGGTGTGGACCAAAAAACAAACCAAAAAGTGTATTTATTAGCATTCTTAAAACATAAAATATAGTATAATGAATTTAAAAAAGGTACACAGAGAATCAAAGAAAGGCAAGGGGGGAATAAAAAAGGCATGAGAGATAGCTCTAAAGTCTGGAATACTGCACCCTAAGAGACTTTGGTTTAAACCCAGCACCATCAAGAGTGAATCCTGAGTACCACCAGGTGGACCAAACCATCCCCTGAAAAAGGACATAATTACCCCAGAAAATACATGGCATGGAAAGCTACCCAAAAGTTAGTATTTAGCTGAATTTTTCAAAGTTTGGATGGGCCAAGGCAAATTAAGAATATTAAGTCGGGGGGCCGGAGAGATAGCATGGAGGTAAGGCGTTTGCCTTTCATGCAGGAGGTCATCGGTTCGAATCCCGGCGCCCCATATGGTCCCCTGTGCCTGCCAGGAGCAATTTCTGAGCCTGGAGCCAGGAATAACCCCTGAGCACTGCCAGGTGTGACCCAAAAACCAAAAAAAAAAAAAAAAAAAAAGAATATTAAGTCGGAGGCTGGAATGATTGTACAGTCGATAGGGTGTTTGCCTTGCAGATGACCTAGGTTTGATACCCAGCATCCCTTATGTTCCCAGAGGCCTGCAAAAAGTGAGTCCTGAGAAAAAAGCCAGGGAGCAAAGCCCTGAGAGCAAATCCCTAAGCAGCAATTGTGTGGCCCCTCAAAGCAAATAAAATTCTATTCCTTTTTATTCCAAGTAAACTGATCTCTTTGTTGGTGGTAGTTTTTGGACCACACACAGTGGTGCTCAATGCTTACTTATGGCTTTGCCCTGGTAAGGTTCTGGGGACTATACTAGATGCCTTTTTTCTCCCCCCCCCCCCCAACCCAGGAGCTTTGGCCACACCCAGAAGTGTTCAAGGGCATGCTTTTGGCTCTACACTCCAGGATCACTACAGGCAGGGGTTAGAAAATCCTAGCAAATGCTAGAGTTCAAACCTGGGTGAGCCACATGCAAAGCAAGTGCAGTACCCAGTGTATTCTCTCCAGCCTCAAGTTACTATCTTAGAGACTGCTTACAAATTTAAGCTGTTTGACTACATATGGACTGAGGGGAGTGATATAGCATGAGAAGGGGCAAAAAAATGGAATGCATTTGACAAAATTATCCAACTACTTGGGTTGCAGAGCAAATATATTAACTCTTTGAATGTTATTTCCTTTTTTTTTTTTTTTTTTTGGTTTTTGGGCCACACCTGGCGGTGGTCAGGGGCCACTCCTGGCTGTCTGCTCAGAAATAGCTCCTGGCAGGCACAGGGGACCATATGGGACACCAGGATTCGAACCAGCCACCTTAGGTCCGGGATCGGCTGCTTACAAGGCAAACACCGCTGTGCTATCTCTCCGGGCCCTATTTCCTTTTTTTTTTTTTTTTTTTTTTTTTGGTTTTTGGTTTTTGGGCCACACCCGGCGGTGCTCAGGGGTTACTTCTGGCTGTCTGCTCAGAAATAGGTCCTGGCAGGCTCGGGGGACCATATGGGACACCGGGATTCGAACCAACCACCTTTGGTCCTGGATCGGCTCCTTGCAAGGCAAACGTCGCTGTGCTATCTCTCCAGGCCCCCTATTTCCTTTTTTAAGGTAAAAACAATTAAACAATTATCAGCTAAACCAGACTAAAACTGTTATGGCTATATGTAGTCAAAAAGGGAAAAGTAAAATAGCAATTAGCAAACCAAAAAGTTGTTCATGGGGCCGGAGCAATAGCACAACGGTAGGGCATTTGCTTTGCACACAGCCAACCCAGGACAAATGGTGGTTCGAATACCAGCATCCCATATGGACCCCTGAGCCTGCCAGGGGCGATTTCTGAGCACAGAGCCAGAAGTAACCAGAGCACTGCCGGGTGTGGCCCCCCCAAAAAAAAAAATACCCAAATTGTTCATAAAGTGAAATGGAGGACAATAAAAAAATTTAAAAATGGGGCCAGAGAGATAGCTTAGAGGTAGGGCGTTTGCCTTGCAAGCAGAAGGATGGTGGTTTGAATCTCGGCATCTCATATGGCCTCCCTCCAAGCCTGCCAGGAGTGATTTCTGAGAATAGAGCCAGGAGTAACTCCTGAGCACTGCCAGGTGTCAAAGAAATAAAAAAAAGATAATAATAATAATAATAATAATAATAATAATAATAATACAGTTAGGGTGGCTGGAACGGAGCAAGCAGTAAGACATCTCTGCCTTGCCCACGCTAGCCTAGGATGAACAAAGGTTCGATCCGCCCGCGTCCCATATGGTTCCCAAAACCAGGAGCGATTTCTGAGCACATAGTCAGGAATAAACCCTGAGCATCACCGGTGTGGCCCAACCCCTCCCCAAAATACAGTTAGGGGGCCAGAAAACTAGAAGAGAAGGTATGGCACTAATTTTGTACAGAATCAACCCAGGTTCTATCCCCGGCACCTCATTTGTTCCCGAGTCCTTGAGTGCAGAGCCAGGAACAAGACCTAACACAACTGGGTGTGGCCCAAACACCACTGTCCTCCACCCAAAAATAAGTAAATAAAATTGGTGACAGATGGCACTAGAAGTAAAGCATTTGCCTTGCAAGCACTAGCCTAAGACGAACCGCAAATTTATTCTCCTGACGTCTCATATGGTCCCCCCAAACCAGGAGCAATTTATGAGCACATAGCCAGAAGTAACCCCTGAGCATCAACGGGTATGGCCCAAAAAAAAATTGGTGACAGTAAACAAAACAAGAATTAAGAGAGAGGGCCAGGGCCCGGAGAGATAGCACAGCGGTGTTTGCCATGCAAGCAGCCGATCCAGGACCAAAGGTGGTTGGTTCGAATCCTGGTGTCCCATATGGTCCTCCGTGCCTGCCAGGGGTGATTTCTGAGCAGATAGCCAGGAGTAACCCCTGAGCACTGCCGGGTGTGGCCCAAGAACCAAAAAAAAAAAAGAGAGAGAGGGGCCAAAGTGCTAGCACAGCAGTAGGGTGTTTGCCTTGCACGTGGCTGCCCATGAGGACCTGGGTTTGATCCCCGGCATCCCACATGGTCTCCCAAGTGAGGAGCAATTTCTGAGCACATAGCTAGGAGAAACCCCTGAGCGTCACCAGGTGTGGCCCAAAAACCAAAAAAAGAAAAAAAAAAAAAAAGAGAGAGAAGGGGCAAAGAAACAAACTCAAACAAGCTAGATGATAAAGAGTATGAAAAAGGTGGTGAAAGAGGGGGGGAAAAAAAGAGTAATAAAATGAAAGAACAAAGAGAAGGAACAGTTAGGGCATTACAGGCTGATAAAATGGAAAACGCGGAGATGAGACCAAACATAACAAGATAAATGTAGTCTTAAGAATAGTTATTCAGAGGCCAGTGAGGTGGCACTAGAGGTAAGGTGTCTGCCTTGCAAGCACTAGCCAAGAAAGGACCACGATTCGATCCCCCAGCATCCCATATGGTCCCCCCAAGCCAGGGGCAATTTCTGAGCGCTTAGCCAGGAGTAACGCCTGAGCATCAAATGGGTGTGGACCAAAAAAAATGAAAAACAAAACAAAAAAAAAAATAGTTATTCACAGAAAAGGGGGGGTAGAGCTGTGGCACAAGGGATAAGCCTTGCCCACACTAGCTTAGGACACGGCAGTTCAATCCACCAGCGTCCCATATGGTTCCCCAAGCCAGGAGCAATTTCTGAGCACAGCCAGGATTTAGCATAGCCAGGAGTAGCCCCTGAGTATCACCAGGTGTGGCCCAAAAATAAAAACAACAAAAAAAAATATTCATTGAATTACCTAAGATTAAGACAGATATATGACTAGTTTTTTATTGTTTTAGGTTTATTTTGGCTGGGAGTTTGGACCATACTTGGCAGCATTAACAAAAAAAAAAAAAAAAGAGGCTGAGATGGGTTCATGACATACAGAAAAAAAAATAGCGATATGTTGATGCTAAATGTAATTTTTTTAAATAACATGAAATATAGAAAATAAAATAATACATGGTTAGGAATAAAATAATTTTAAAATGAAACAAAGTGGTAAATGAGAATTCTGCTGTACTTTGAGCAGCTTGAACAAGTTTTCTTGGTGGGAAGAGGCAGTGAGCGGGCAGGTGGAACTGTATATCCAGTGAGGCACAGTGTGGAGCAGAAAAGCTGAGTAGATCCTTTCCTCTGATAAGCAGTTTGCCCTTTTTGAAGAATTTTTTTACAACCAGAACAGGAAACTCGAACAGCTGTGGCTGGAACTGAAGGAAGCATTTTATTCATGCCAGATGATGCCAGCGAAGGCTGAAAGCCAGTAGTCAACTGTGGAGCTTTAAAAAAAGGGGGGAAGAAAAAGTGTTTTACACTGTACCATAAATTTTATGTATGTATTCTTTCTTTCTTTTTTTAGCTGGTCTTGAGACCCAACACTAATTATGCAACATACAATTAATGGCATTCTGAAAGGACAAAGAGAACTATCTAACTTACAAACGAATACACTTCCTTTCACTCACTCTAGTCAGAATAAAGAAACAAGATTCATTTATTCAGTTCTGTTTCTTACCAAGAGGACTGCCACTGACTGAAAACACAGCACTAATTTTCAGTTCCCCCTCTTGACTTTTTTGCTGTTGGCCATGACTATACTCCTTTAAAAAAAGAAAATAAATAGAGAAAGAAATAAATATAATGTGCCCAAAATCCAGACATTCACATTTTACTATTGCTATAAAAATTAAAACCAAGCAAACTAAAGTCAAAATAGATCTTTGTATACACTGAATAAGAGGCAAAAATGAAAGTATGTAACAGTATCTAATATTTGCAAATTAGATTTTAAAATCCTTATCAGTCAGTATTTTAAATTGTTTATTATTATAAAAGTAATACACACTGTACAAAATTTAAACAAATAGAAATAAGAAAAATTCATTCGTATTTCCATCATTCAAAAACCACCAGTTATTCTTTTGGTATATTTCTTTCCAGTCTTTTCCTTCTGCATTCAGGTTTTATTTATTTACATAGTTGCAATCATACTGAACATACCATTCTTATTTTTTTGATCACTTGATTTAACATTTTCATATTATTACATATTACTCCAAAATCACTTCTAGTGGCTAAACATCAGTTTTAAAATTTGACATCCAGAATTCCTGAGGCCTACAGATGTACTCTAGAAAGTCTGAAAATTCCAAAAGAGTATTTAAGTCATTTTCTTATTTCAAAGATCTATTAGTGAAGTTAAACATATTAAATCACAAATAACCATTATATAGTTGTAACAGAAATTTTCAGGGTTGTTTAACAATTATGCTATTGCATTTTAAAACACCTGATAAGTTTATTTTTCAATTCACTGTATATCACAATGAAGTCTATAAAATCCCACAAGACCTATTATTGGGCATCTCCACAAAACCCTTTGTTTGTTGTGAGAATTATATGAACATTTACCTAGTTTGAGAAATTCTGAGAAAGATGGTATTTAATAGACATATAAGATTGCACAGGGATAAGTGGGGTGAGGGAAGTGAGATATCTGCCTTTTTAAAAGTTAAACCAAACAAATTAGGGCACCAAAATCTCAGTAATCATGTAACATTTTAATACATTATTTCTAAAATTTGAAATACAAAATTTTACCACAAATAAAATTAAAAAAATACTTAGACACTAAAAGTACTCAAAATACTGATTTTTCCTTTGACCTTTCAGGTTCAATTAAATAACCTGAAGGTGCAGTGAGATTATATACACAAGCCTATCCATACTGGCTCAGTCCTTTTTTGTTTGTTTGTGTTGGGCAACACCCTGCAGCATTCAGATGTTACTCCTGGCTCTGAGCTCAAGAAATCACTCCTGGCAAGCTCAGGAAACCACTGGGTTGGCCACATGCAAAGCAAACACTCTACCCATTGTGCTATCACTGAGGCCCAGGTCCATTCTGTTCCACATATTTGATCAAATCAGTATTTGAAGGGCCCAGAGAGATAGCACAGCGGCGTTTGCCTTGCAAGCAGCCGATCCAGGACCAAAGGTGGTTGGTTCGAATCCCGGTGTCCCATATGGTACCCCGTGCCTGCCAGGAGCTATTTCTAAGCAGACAGCCGAGAGTAACCCCTGAGCACCGCCTGGTGTGACCCAAAAAAAAACAAACAAAAAAAAATCAGTATTTGAAGACTATTTTTTTTAAGTAACTTACTTTCTTAACTTCAAAGGAAAAAAAAAAAATATATATATATATAAAGAACCTTTATAGGGGATTTACAGAGCCAAAAATAGAATGCACAAACACAATGGCACATGTTTTTTAAAGAAATTATATTCCATGGATACGATTGTGGCTTAGAAATATATGCCTTGCATACATGAGACCTGAGTATAATACCCAGCACTGAAAAATTAAGTAAAATGAAAGTCATTTGAAGTTTTCCCAGTACTTTCAATTTTCAATTCCTTTCCAACCATTACTAGAATTCTTTAAAATCCTAACTTAATTTAATTTTTTATAGCATTTCATTAATACTTTCTCCAAATATATTTGTTTTATGTACATATGCTTTTATTTTTTTTGGTTTTGGTTTTTGGGCCACATCCAGTAATACTCAGGGGTTACTCCTGGCTATTAGCTCAGAAATCGCTCCTGGCTTGAGTACCATATGTGATGCTGGGGATCAAACCGAGGTCTGCCCTGGGTCAGCCACAGGGAAGGCAAGCGTCCTACTGCTGCACTATATCACTCCAGCCCTTGTACTTATGTTTTTAAGGCCAGTATTTGCGATTTCATACAAAGTTTTATTTTCAGAACAGAAAACTGAGATGGTTTATTGTTTATAATGTAATCTCTTTAACATGATATCAACAAACTGCAAAAAAACCATCGTAAATACTGCAGTCTTATTTTGTAAACCATACAATAACACTCAACTGTGTTCTACTGTAGTAAAGCACCGCATATAATAAATAGGAAAATAAGTTAATGTGGCAACTTTCAATAAAACCTAAGATAAAAAATAACTTTAGATATAAAAGTATATCAAGTTTTTAAGAGGGAGGTTTGGAACCTGATGGTGCTCAGAAATTATTCCTGGATCTGCACTCAGGAATTACTTCTGGCAGTGCTCAGGTGACCACGTGGAAAGCAAGTGCCCTAGCCACTGTACTATCTCTCCAACCCAAAGTGTTTTGTTTGTTTTGGCTTTTGGGACACACCTTTCTGGCTCAGGAGTGACTCTTGGCTCTGCATTCAGGAATCATCTCTGGTAGGCTCAGGGGATCATATGGGATACTGGGAACCAAACTAGAGTTGGCTGCGTGCAAGGCAAATGCAACCTGCTGTAGGACTGCTCTGGCCCTGCAAGAAAGCAGACTGGATTTGGTCCAGCTACTACTTTGTCAATACCTGTTTAAAATCATATGTGATTTTTTTTAAGGTATAACAGACACTATTAGTGAATTTCTTCCATTTACCGATAATATACAAAATTTCATTGTTTTTGTTTTGGGGCCACACCTGGTGGTGCTTAAAAAAACATTCCTGGTAGAGCTTGGGAACTGGGGTATCAGATGCATGCAAAGCGAGCACCCTAACTCTGTTCCAGCCCTCAAATTTTTTTTAAATGTATCTTTTGTTTTTGTTGTTTGGGGACTATACCCAGCTTGTGCAGACTTTCTCTTGACTGTGCTCAGGTATCACTTCTGATGATGTTCAAGGGGCCATCTGGGGTGCTGGAGATTGAACCCAGGTCAGGTGTATATAAGGCAAGCACCTTATCTGCTGTACTGTTTCTCTGATTTCTTTGTAACAATCTATTATGTAGCATTATCAGTTGGAATTTACACTATACTATCATAATTAATTATGGAATATTTAACTAAGTCTGACAAAATCAATTTCTATATTGGATGTATGTGTATATGGAACATATGTGGGCATGACTTTTTTAAAATAATCCACCTATTTGGGCCGAGAGATAGCATGGAGGTAAGGCATTTGCCTTCCATGCAGAAGGATGGTGGTTCGAATCCAGCATTCCCCCCTATGGTCCCTGAGTCTGTCAGAAGCGATTTCTGAGCCTAGAGCCAGGAGGAATCCCTGAGTGCTGCCGGGTGTGACCCAAAAAACAAAAGAAAAAAAAAAGGAATCCACCTATTTAAAGGGTTGGGGTGGCCCACAGCCAGCAATGCTAAGGGGTTACTCCTGGCTACATACTCAGGAATGACAACTAGTGCTCAGGAGACTATATGCCAGGATCAAACCGTACCTGCTGTATTATCTCTCTAGCCCCAGAATCCATTGGTATTTTCAAAAACTATCAGGAAATGTTAGAATGGGGACAGGGAAATAGTTCATGGATCAAGAACCAATGCAAGGCATTATGTTCAATCCCTGCCTGACACTAAGAAGAACCACTAGAATAGTCCTCTTGACCATTGGTATTGCTAAGCGCAGGAACTAAATTATCCAGCCCAGTTGGCCAAGTATCACCAGGAGTGGCCTCTAAACTCTGAAGACTCTCAGTACCACCCAGGAAGTAAATTGTATCAGATCTATATCTTCCTTTACGAGTAATACAGTAAAAAATAAGCTATCGGTCTTTTATCTGATATAGGACTTTACTTCTTGTATACATTTCTCAACAAATTATGTAATTGGGAGGCCGGAGAGATAGCATGGAGGTAAGGCGTTTGCCTTGCATGCAAAAGGATAGTGGTTCGAATCCTGGCATCCCATATGGTCCCTCGAGCATGCTAGGAGCGCTTTCTGAGCATAGAGCTAGGAGTGACCCCTGAGCACAGCCGGTGTGACCCAAAAACCAAACGAACCAAAAAAATTATGTAATTGGGAAACAAAGAATTTATAGACATAATACTATCTCTTACATAACTAAAATTCAACTAGCTACTCCACTAAACTTCGATGAATTCCATTAATTTTCTGATAAAGATCCTTACCAGCAAATGATGATATTTTTGTCTCCCCTTTTCCATTATTTTTTCTTCTAATTTCTTTTAACACGTATTGGGTCGAAAATCCAACAAGAGTTAAACAATAATGGTGACATCAGTAATGTGTGTTCTTTTAGTAATTATTAACAGAAGATTTCCATCATTTTACTTTTAAATTCAATGACTGTTATTGATCTGAAGTAGATATTTCCTTACCATAATCAAGAGAGAATCTATTATAAGAAATGCATAGTGAATTACATGAGATTTTTTTGCATCTATATTTATAGTCTTATTTGAGCTGTTGATGAAATATATGTATTAATTTTTTCCTAATTCATCCTGACAACTTTTAGACAGTATATTACGATAAATATCAAGTTTTTAAAAAATTAGTTCACAGAATTCCAGGACAAAAAATACTCATTGGTGTACTTTAACAGTCCCAATAAACTGTCTCATTGTGGCCATTATTCCAAACTTCTGATACATTCCTTAAGCCTCAAATACATATTATTCATAAAATACAGTAAAATTTAGTTATTTGCTTATATACTCCACAATGTTTTCACGGTAGAACCAGGTTTCTATTAGTACCCCTCTAGCAATGATTTATTTTATCAATGATTTAGTTTACAATATTTAGGAAACAGATTTTAATTTATAAATTGAGATGTGAAAAATTTCATGATCAAAAGTTCTCAGAAAAACAAGTATAAAAACAAATGTTTTACCAGTATCTTTACCTTCCCACTGTTTACCATAAAGGAATACCCACAGCTGGATGCCATGATAGTATTTCAGAAATGAAGAACCCAATTCCTATAGTCAAATTAACTTATATGGAGGGGAAAAAGCAATAACATTTAATTACTCCATTACACAATCCAAGACTGCATTAGTCATCACTATAAGAACTTTCTTTCCCATTTTATTTCATTTATTTCAATTACTATGAGGAAAAGGAAAAATATCTGTATCTCAATGTAAAATTCATCGAATAGACAGCCTTTAGAACCTATAGTAAAGTGGAAAGAAGACCTACCTAACTTTTTTAGGGTCTAAAATTTCCCAAGGCAGTTTATAAATTAAGCAAGATTTTTACTTCTTCTGACTTTACATCTTCTGACTCCACCTGGCTATAAGTTCAGGGGCTACTCCAAGTTTGGTGCTTGGTGACTGCTCAGGAGAACATGCAGTGTCAGGAATTAAACTCACACATGCAAGGCAAGTATTCTACCACTGAGTCACAGCTTTAGCCCCTAAAAAACTTTTACAGAAATACTGGCAGACAAACCATTTGGCCCCAGATTAGCTCTTTCCCAGAAAAACAAACTTGAATTACTAACTTAATCTCCAAATTCCATCACCAGTAAATGGAGTTCATGTCCACTGAGGTCTTACAGAGAAAAATTAAAACATCACACACAGTGTATATATAAAAGCATCTATATCGGGACCAGAGCGGTGGCACAAGTCGTAAGGCATATGCTTTGTCCGTGCTAGCCTAGGACAGACAGGGTTTTGATCCCACAGCGTCCCGTATGGTACACCAAGCCAAGAGCGATCTCTGAGCTCATAGCCAGAAGTAACCCCTGAGCGTCACCAGGTGTGGCCCAAAAACCTAAAATAAAAAGTGTCTATAAATGGATGGATACTACAAAAAAATAGCATAAAAACATGCAATTGGATTTCAGTGGTTAAATGAAACAAGAGTCAAATAACATTATGACAAAACCAAAACAGAAAGATAACTGACAAATCAAAAAAAAATGCAAATAATCAAAACAAACAGATTTAAAATAGCCTCTCTCTCTCTCTCTCTCTCTCTCTCTTTCACTCACTCACACACACACACACACACACACACATAGAGCAACTTAATGAATTTACATGGGAAAGTTAAAAAAAAAATCAAGATCAAACTGAGTTGTGCAGAAAGAGGGCTGAAAGCAAAATTACAAGTTAAGCAAAGAGAAAAACCAAGCCAAGTTTTAACCAAGTGTCCGGCCATGATCTAAAACTATGTTATTAAACATAGAGAAAATTTACTGGTAGCAACTGATGATCAAAAGTAAAAGCTGGCCACATGTATTAAATTCATCAGTATTTAACAAAGTAAATTGATAGTACTGTTTTAGAAATTAAGAGAACACTGCACTGAGGTTTCCTTTCCTCTGTCTATGAGAAATGGATGAGTGATAAAGCATTATGCAATATTGAACAGCAAGGAATATAGATCTCCAATAGTCATGTGGGCGAAATACCTAAAAGAACATGACAATGAAGAAGCAAGAGAGGAGGAAAGGAGATGAAGGGGAGAAGGTGGAGAGGAAAATGAAAAGGAAGAATCAGCAGACTCTAGTTTAACTGTGGTCCTCTGGGGAATTTCTGACTAATCACCAAAAGTCTGATCCTACAGGATTAGGGTAGCTGATTGAGAGAAAAAAATCTAGTTCTACCCATTCAAATATAAAGACTACTCCTATCCCTATGCCCATTATCTACAACATGTTCCTACTCAGTTCTCAAGAATTGAATAAATCAGATGTTGAGTCTCCTAGGAAAGTTCTTCCCCAAAATCATACCGAAACATATTCATTATTTTACAACACATTACAATACTTTGAATTGTGTATAAAAATTCCCGGATTTCTGTGTCCTAAAGCTCCCTTCTATTTAGATTTCTCCAGCTACTACTATCTTTTACTGTTTTCAAAAGTTAATACTAACAACGCTTACTAATAGCGTCCCCCTCCTGGAATACATTATCTTTGCAATACCTTTTTATATACTAAGGAAAATGATTGTTTACAAAGATAAAGAGATACCTTAGTATCTTGCTAGTTTTATGACTTATTAATTTTCCATTCCCACACTGGGGAGCATAATAAAATAAAAGATTGGCCCCAACAACCTAGTTGTAGTACTCTGCACCACTATACTGATTTTGCCTGAGTATCAAACAGATAGCTCTTACCTGCTTCTATTAACAAGATTTCTATTTACCTTCTATTCAAATATCTTAACATCCCTTTTTTCCTACCATCTTGTATATTTAGCCAATACACTCATCTCCATCTAACTGTTGCAACTCTATCATCACTATCCTGTACAGCTCATGTTCCATCTAAATCACTTATTCTTACTTGACGTTCCTCTCAAACAGTGGTTCCCAAGAGCTGATTATTTTGCCCCCAAGAATTAGCATTATATGGAGACACTGGGGTGAAGGGGACAGTGCTACTGTTTATCTATTAGCTATTAACATCCTACAATATACAGAACAAACCCCTCTAACAAAAATTATCTTGTTCAAATATCAACAGCACCAAAGTTGAGAAATACTGCTCTAAAAAGTTCATTCTACCAAAATATGACAGAAAGATATGAAAAAAGATATGCTTTCTCTAGAACAAACGTTATTTCAAAGAAATAACTCATGCAATCTACTTCTCAGATCCCTGAATGCATGCTATTTATATAAAACACAGACCACCCTCAAATAATGCTACCATTGTAAATTCATTCCTTTCTCCCCCCTTCCTACATTCCAGAATGATTAAAACTTGGTCCTTCATTCCAACTATTGAAATGTTACTAACTACATAGATAAAACTTTGCTAACTGAGGATTAAAATCACAGAATCTCTGACTACTAATTCCAGAGAATCCTTAAAATAGCAATACTTAATTTCCTACCATAATTATTCACTATCTTTTGTGGAATCATCTATTATCAATCAAACTCTCTTCTATTTTCTATAACTAGACCAATAAACTAATTCTTCAATCAAGTAACTTTTCCACATATAACTCTGTCCATTAACTGCTCCTGAAAACATTAAATGCATCACAGACCCTGAACTTCATCAGAACTGTGAAAAAAGATTATTACCTTATTATGAAATACACAATCATACCATAAACCTATAAACCACCATAAATCTTTGTCTTGTTTGTTCTATCAATCTAAAACTCTTGGACACTCACACTTTCTCTAATCCTGAACGGCAAAAAAGTTTTCAAATCACAAAATAGTGGTATTAAGAAAAAGTAAATTAAAATCCTTAATTACAATTCAGGAAGCTTCGCATAACTCTTGTTCATTCCTCAACATTATTCTCACACAAACCAATTCAAATTGCCTTCATCTTCATAGGCATCTCCTCTCACCCTGTCAAACTACTTCACTTTGTGACAAAAAGGACCTCTCTTAAATGAATAATTCATGGGTGAAACAAAAAGAAAGGGGAGGAAAAAAAAAGGTGAAATGTTTACTTGAGCATTGTCAGGTTCATCTTTAATTTTGTCTAGTAGTCCCTGCTGTGGTGCCATTGCTTTGTCATACTCATCATCCAAAGGTTCTTCTTTAATTCTAATATTTGATGCAAAGGAATTCCCCAGTTCCGAACCAATGGATTCTTTATTGGCAAATGGATAGCTGGAGTCCTAAAACACAATATAAAGGATTAATAAATATTCAGATTTTAAAATTATTCCTCTTCAGGTTTAATGCCCAAAGAAAAGCTCATTGGAAATGAAGAACTGTATGTACATTCATCAGAGTCCCTACACCTAAAAGCACATGTGATATATACAAATACAAATAGACTCTAAGAACTGAGGATTCTCAGACCACTCCAGATGTCCTTACTCATATCATAGAAGAAATTAAGTTAGGGGGAAAAGATCAGTACTCAGTACCTAACACATATACAGTTTAGAAAGTGACATAAAGGAAACTTTGACACTTGCCACAGTTACAGCAATCTACATATACACTGAAAACTTACCCTAAAGTTTGTTTCTGGGGTTTGTGGTAAATGGGTATGTAATGTTTCTTCAACTTGATTAGCTATTGAAAGAAAAACAAAACAAAACAAATACATGTATATGAATAACAAATTTTGTAAAGAGTGACCTAAAAAGCTATGATTTGGTAAGCACCTCTCTTTTCCAACAGGGATGCTCATTAGAGTTAACGGCATTCCAAAAAATAATCAAAAGGCAAGTTTTCACTCAATGTAAATAATGAAGCTCTATCTAATTTTGAACCTTAGTAAACTATTCCTTGTTCAAAATAAAATTCATTACTTTACTATGCTTTGGAATTGATTTTTTTGTTTGTTTGTTTTTGGGTCACACCAGGAAGCACTCAGGGGTTACTCCTGGCTCTACGCTCAGAAATCACTCCTGGCAGGCTCGGGGAACCATATGGGATACCGGAATTCGAACCACCATCCTTCTGCATCTAAGGCAAACACCTTACCGCTGTGCTACCTCTCCGGCCCCCAGAATTGACTTTTTGTTCTTCCCAAATTACATCATTCCAAGTTCTCTCTCTCATACATTTAGACTGTACTCAAAACTCATCTCAATTCAAAATTCACATCTCCTCTATAAACAGTTCCTTCACCCTTGAACTGAAAATTATTTTTCCTAAGAATCCTTAAAACAAGTTTCAGTTCAGTGAAAGAAACCTTTGGGCACTACTTTACAAGTCTTTAGCCATTATCTCTAATTAAAATTAAAATCTTTGGTGGTAGGAGTTTTGAGTCACATTCAGCAATGTTTAAGGCTCACTTCTAGTTTGGTCCTCAGGGTTCACTCCTAGGATATTCAGGAGACCATATGCAGTACCATTCAGCTGCATAAATAGCAAGATCCTTACTTCCTGTACTATCTGACAAACCTTAAAAATTATGCTATATGCAACTGGTCATCAACACTTTTTACTATATATCTTGTACTGTCCCATTGTGTTTCAAAAGGGGAAGTACTATGTTCTTTTTGTATAAGTACCACATAATACTCAATATCATAAATAATAAAAATATTTAACACATTGATACCCTCATACAGAACTGAACATAATATAACTTATACATTTAACAATATTGATGTTTTCCTATCATATTTTTCCTAGAATTTCCTGAAAAAATATGAGACTGTACAGAATAAAGCCTACCTTGTTCTTTTATATCTACTGAACATTTATCAAAACATGCCTATTTTTACTGTACCAGATTTGACCACCAAGAATATACAGACAAGTAAGATACAAGTTAGCCCTCAAAAACTCCTACAATAGCAATTAAAACAAAGCAAATACAGAACTATAAAACTGTTGAGGGCCAAATTCAATAATTAATGAAGTATGAACAAATGCTAAGAAAATATAGATAAGACAATTTATTCTCAATGCAGAAAGCTTAGGGATGACTACAGAATAAATAGAAGAGATGTTTATGAGTCAATCATTTTATAAGAACCACTTTATAAAGAGAAAATGACATGCAGATGATGAAACAGGAGAAAAAGCACAGAATATATAGCATATTCAAGAATGAAACTAAAGTAAGAGCCCTGGGGGAAAAGATCAAGAGCCTTCCCTAATTTGGACTAATTGGGATAGCAGGTTGAATTAGTGCTTACAGCACAAAGTTAATTCCAACTTCAGGTTCCAACTTCAACCAAAGAATATGAACAGGTGATTCAAGTATCTTTCCTTCTCATCAAAATATTGCAATCAAGGGAGGGAGAAATGAGGTTTACAGTTACTTTTCAACCATTTACACCATTACCAAAAGTTACTGGGAGAAATTCAGTCAGTCTGCAAAGAACAAGGATAAAAGAAAAATGACAAACTAAATTTTTTAAACTTCACACAACATTAGAGTAAAAGTTATATTGATAGAAAAAGGTAGTACTTTGTTATCTATTGTGTTTTATGGCTCTATTACAATAATTATTACCTGCTTTATCAAAAAAACTGCTTTTCAACCTTGAATCCAACTCTTTATGAGGTTTATCCAACCGTTTTTCACGTTCATATGTTAGGTCTCTATTTTTCTCCTTTCCAGAAAATGTGTCTTTGCTGTTTTCTCTTACTAGACTAAAATCTTTCCGGATTGATTTAAAGACAGAAACCTGATCAAACTGTTTAGGAAAGTCTTTTTTTAATTTACTTTGAATTTGTATTTCACTTTCATTGTCTGATTCATGTTGTGTAACTCTTCTCTCTACTTCCAAGCTATCATCAGTATGAATTGAAGAAACAAGATTGTCCTTTGAACTAAAATCCTGTTCATCCTCATTGTCACTACCAACGACTGGAATTCCAGCAAGATCCCCAGAGTTCAAAAAATAATCATCTTCATCCAGCAATGAATTTTCAGATCCTGTTTGATTCGGCATTCCATAAGACATGCTGTCAAGGGTAGGAGTTAAGTTGCGGTCTATATCTTCAGACATTTCTGTATCCATGATACCACCACCTTAAAAAGTAAAATACTGTTTAGACAAACGATAGTGCTAAATATGAGCACATTTATAAGGTCTGTCTGATATATAACCAAATATATGATGTATATATTTTTCTCAAACATAATTTCAATTAACATGAATACTGGTTTGACAGATATATCTATCAAAGAAACAGAGACTAAAATCTGAGAAGCAATCTGAGACTAAAAAATAAGGAAATGTGAGATAAGGGGGAAAAAAGAACACAAGCCTCAAAATTGGTCATGTCTATGTTATGATGATAAGATCACTGACATTCTATGTGGTCCTGAGAAGTAAACTCAAGACTCTTTATAAAACACTGTCATACTCACCTTAAGAGATTAATATGTGGTGAGGATTAGTAATATTGTTATAAAAAGCCTATTAACAAGAGAATGCCATGTAGAATAAAATATTATAATTACTATAGACATTATTATTATTTTGGCTTTTGGGTAGCACCTAGCAGTGCTCAGGGCTTACTCCTAGCTCCGTGCTCAAGGAATTTCTTGGAGAATTCAGGGGACCATAGGTAGTATTGGGGATAGAACATTGGTCAGCTATATACAAGTGACCCTACTCTTTGTACTATTTTCTACCCCAATTTCGTGGCATTCATTTCCAAAATATAAGAACATTAATACAAATATATGCATACAGGGGCCAGAGAGATAGCATGAAGGTAGAGCATTTGCCTTGCATGCACAAAGACGGTGGTTCAAATCCCGGCATCCCATATGGTCCCCCAAGCCTGCCAGAAGCGATTTCTGAGCATAGAGCCAGGAGTAACCCCTGATTGCTGCCGGGTGTGACCCAAAAACAAAAAACAAAACAAAAAAAATATATATATGCATACATTACATCTATGTATAGACACATGCCTATGTTTAATACAAAATAACAGCCAAAATATGAAAACAACACTGATATCCAGTAACAGATGACCAAATAAAGAAGTTATGGCACACAATTTACTTCTGTGTGGCTATAAGAAAGGATAAACTGGGGGCAGAGAGATGGTGCTAGAAGTAAAGCGTCTACCTATCAAGCGCTAGCCTAGGAAGGACAGCAGTTCGATCCTCTGGCAACCCATATGGTCCCCCCCAAGCCAGGGGCGATTTCTGAGAACATAGCCAGGAGTAACCTGAGTGTCAAATGAGTGTGGCAAAAAAAAAAAAAAAAAAAAGGATAAACTGAGGACCAAGCAATAGCACAGCAGATAAGGCATTTTCCTTTAACAAAGCAACCCAGGTTCAATTCCTGGCATCTCATATGGTCCCCCAAACCCACTAGGATTAATTTCTGAAACAGGAGTAACCTGAGCACCACTGGTATGGCCCAAAATTAAAAAAAAAAAAAAAAAAAAAAAAGAATGAACTCTTGCTATTTACTGCTACTTGGATGTAACTGGAGGGCATCCTGTTAAAAAGTTGGAGGGAGATACATACCAGATGATCTCACTCATCTAGGTATCCAGATACTAAATAAGGTAACACACAATACTGATGACAAAAATCCATCTTAGATTACCAAACTAAGGGGGAAAGAGAGAGTTGGGAAGGAAGAAATAGGTGAGCATGACAGTAGTAAAGGATCTTGGGCACTCTAGTGGTGGTGATGTAGCAATGTTGGACATTAAAAACTAAAATTCTAGGGGCTGGAGAGATAGCATGGAGGTAAGGCATTAGCCTTGCATGTAGAAGGTCGGTGGCTCGAATCCCGGCATCCCACATGGTCCTCCCGAGCCTGCCCCGAGCGATTTCTGAGCATAGAGCCAGGAGTAACCCAGCACTGCCGAGTGTGACTCAAAAACCAAAAAAACAAAACAAAACTAAAACTCTAGACCAATAATACCCAATACCCACATCTCTAAGCCCCAATCATGTAAATTCATGGAACCAGCACCACAGATTCATGACTAATCTCAGAAGAAATGCAAGCCGCTAAAACTCAGTTGCTAAAATTCACAGGTATGCCAATCTTCCAGCAGAAATGGAAAAATAGTATAGAAGTCAATTAACATCGATAAACAAAAGCAAGACAGAATGCTCAGGGAGCCAGAGAGATAGCACAGCCATAAAGTGTTTGCCTTGCATGCAGAAGGACAGTGGTTCAAATCCCAGCATCCCATATGGTCCCCCGAGCCTGCCAGGGGCAATTTCTGAGCTAACAGCCAGGAGTAGCCACTGAGTGCTGCCAGTATGACCCCCAAAAAAAAAAAAAAAAAAAAAAAGAATGCTTAACTAGCAATAAAGAACTTAATAAATCCTCAATGACTTAATACCCCCATTGTAAGATACAACAATTTTCATAAATTTTCTTTTACTGAAGCATTTTTTCAATAGCTCCTTTAGCCACTTAGTTGTAATAAACAACATAAAACAAATTATATTGTGCTAGCCAAGGAGACAGGTTTGGGTGTGGGTAGGAAAATAGGGGAGAGAATGTTACTCAGGTGGTAGGAATTGGTATTGTGACATTCAAACAACTGTATTATGAACAATTTTGTAGGATATAGTATTTAAATAATATGTATTAATCATCTTTCAAATATATAAATTTGGGGCCGGACGGTGGCGCTGGAGGTAAGGTGCCTGCATTGCCTGAGCTAGCCTAAGATGGACCACGGTTCGATCCCCCTGCGTCCCATATGGTCCCCCCAAGCCAGGAGCGACTTCTGAGCACATAGCCAGGAGTAACCCCTGAGCGTCACCGGGTGTTAAAAACCAAAAAAAAAAAAAAAAAAAAGAAAGAAAAAAGAAATTTAATAATTGTGCAATCATGTTAAATAACAGTAAGAAAGGTTAGAGAAGCGACACACAGACACAATATACTTATATCAGAAATGAAAAGATAGCACGAAAATTTCATAGAAAATAATATGAACAATATAATTTAGGGTGAGAGACACCTTAGGGGCTACGGTATAAGCTTTGCACATAGAAGACCTGGGTTCAATCCCTAGTACTGCATGGTCCCCTGAGCACCATCAGGGCCAACCCCTAATCAACTGATGGGTGCGGTCCAAAAAATTAAAAGTAGGGGCTGAAGTGGTGATGCAGGGCATAAGCCGTCTTCCTTGCACTGGCTAGCCTAGAACAGACCACAGTTCGATTCCCCAACCCCAACCCCCCCCCCCCCCCCGCCGCGTCCCATATAGTCTCCCAAGCAATTTATGAACTTACAGCCAGGAGTAACCTCTGAGCTTCACTGTGTGGGGTCCAAAAAACAAACAAACAAACAAATAAATACAAAAAACTAATCCTCACTTTACCTATTCCCTTTATTGTGTTTAGGTTTGTAGATTTCTATAAGTAGATAATGTTATCAGTAGATTTTAGCACACTTTAGTAGATCTGATGGGACAGAGGGTGGGAGGGAAAGGAGGAAAGGAAGAAAGTGAGGGAAAGAAGAAAAGAGAGGAGGAAGAAAAGGAGGGTATGGAAGGAAGGTGGTGTGAGGGAAGAAACTGAAGGAGGGAGAAATGAAAGAGGGAAGGAAGGGAGGGAAAGTGGATGGAAGAAAGGGAGAGAGAGGAAGAGAGAAAAGAATGAGGGAAGGAATGAAGAGAGGGAGGAAGGGAATGAAGGGAGAGAGAGGGGAACAGTGAAGGGAGGGAAGTGGGATGGTAGATAGGGAGAAAAGAAAGGAAAGGGGAGGGAGAAAAGAAGAGGGGAGGGAAAAAAGAAAGGAAGGGAGGATATAGGATAACAGATCTGCTTATTTAATCTATTTACTGTCTATCAGAGATCTCTTTTGACATTGATGAAAGAAAAATCATAGTACTGGATTAAAACACTTTTATTCTGGGGCCGGAGAGATAGCATGAAGGTAAGGCATTTGCCTTTTCATGCAGAAGGTCATTGGTTTGAATCCAGGCATCCCATATGGTTCCCTGAGCCTGCCAGGAGCGATTTCTGAGCGTAGAGCCAGGAGTAAACCCCTGAGCGCTGCCGGGTGAGACCCAAAAACCAACAACAAAAAAAAACCACTTTTATTCTTCTTGATTGATGGTAACTGATTTGATAACTTAATTTTCAAAAAATGACTTAAATTTTGTTAGACTAATTTTATAGCCCAGACTAAATTTCTTTTTTTTTTTTTTTTTTTGTTTTGTTTTTGGTTTTTGGTTTTTGGGTCATACCCGGCAACACTCAGGGGTTACTCCTGAGTAACTACGCTCAGAAATCGCCCCTGGCAGGCACGAGGGACCATATGGGATGCCGGGATTCGAACCACCGTCCTTCTGCAAGGAAGGCAAATGCCTTACCTCCGTGCTATCTTGCCGGTCTCAGACTAAATTTCAATTAGTAATTAGATTGTCTTCATCTTGAAAATATGAAGACATACTTTTAATGTCAAGGGAGAAGTCTTTTGATGTTTGAATCTCCTACTTTCATTTTGCTTTTGGATGCAACTGTTAGTATATGTGGCCTAAAATGCTTATGGCCTGAGACAATTTTGGTGAATAAAAACATTTAAAATGAAATAGCTTGTTTGAAACTGCAGATCTCAAGAGACATAAAACTGGATACAAAATATTTATCCAGTCTTTGTTATGATTTTGTTTTGGAGCCATACCTGGCAGCATTCAGAGCTCACTCCTGCTGTGCACTAATGGATCACCCTACCCACTGTACTTATTATAGCTCCAGTCTCTTCATGTTTCATAGAAAAGAACTGTCGATACTACTAAGCAGTATGAGATCATTAGGAAAAAGAGGGGCCAGAGAGATAGCACAGCAGTAGGGCTGAATAAGGATGAACCTGGGTTAGATCCCCAGCGTCCCTTATGTCCCCTGAGCCAGGAGTGATTTCTGAGCGCATAGCCAGGAGTAACTCGAGCTTGGGTGTGGCCCAAAAAACGAAAAAAGAAAAAGAAAACTTTGATATGCTATCCCAGAAAGTCTGATAGATAAAAAAAAAAAAAATAGGATTCATTCCAATTTACAATAGCAAAAAACTGTATATGAATTTGCTTTCCACTAAAAAACATGTTACTGAAACAAATTTTTCTCTACCTCTAAGGATCACGAAAGCTGAAAGTTGAGAACTTCACAAACAGCAGTGATGACCATAGTGTTTCTGCTGTGTTTCTGATTGCTTGAAGACATAAAAAACACTGTAGAGCCAGGAATACCTATCACCTGAAGATACTTTCACTGAGGTATAAAACTTGTACTTCCTAGCTCTCTATCTAAATTCCTACTTTTTTTGTTTGGTTTTTGGCCATACCCGGTGGCCTTCAGGGCTTACTCCAGGCTCTGTGCTCAGAAATTGCCCCTGGCAAGCTTGGGAGAACCATATAAGATGCTGGGATTCAAACCAGTGTCCGTCCTACAAGGCAAACGCCCTGCTGCTGTGCTACCACTCCAACCCCAAATTTCTACTTTTCTTTTTTTTTTTTTTTTTTGGGGGGGGGGGGGGGGGAAACAGGGTTGAGCTATATTATTCTGGCTCTGCGCTTAGAAATCACTCCTGGGACCGGAGAGATAGCACAGCGGCGTTTGACTTGCAAACAGCCAATCCATAACCTAAGGTGGTTGGTTCGAATCCCGGCGTTCCATATGGTCCCTGTTCCTGCCAGGAGCTATTGCTGAGCAAATAGCCAGGAGTAGCCCCTGAGCACCGCCAGGTGTGACCCAAAAACCCAAAAAGAAATCATTCCTGGCAGGCTCAGGGACCACATGGGGTGCCGGAAATCGAACCTGGGTCTATCCTGAGTCGGATGCATGCAAGGCAAATGCCCTACTGCTGTGCTATCGCTCTGGTGCCTAAAATTTCTATTTTTCTTAACATTGAACTTCTGCTTCTTTGCCAAGGACTTAGATGACTCTTTATTTTAACTGATATTCTCAGAACTGAGACTTGGTCTGTGAAATAACCAAACAAAACAACTCACAAGTTTTGAGATGTAAGCTCCAACAGTAAGAATGTAAAGCAGGAGAGAGCACAGCGGCGTTTGCCTTGCAAGCAGCCGATCCAGGACCACAGGTGGTTGGTTCGAATCCCGGTGTCCCATATGGTCCCCCGTGCCTGCCAGGAGCTATTTCTGAGCAGACAGCCAGGAGTAACCCCTGAGCACCGCCGGGTGTGACCCAAAAACCAAAAAAAAAAAAAAAAAAAAAAGGAACTGTGTTGCCCAAGAATAAATCTTGGGTATAGGGAAGATCAATAGTACAGTGGGGCACAGTGCTTCTCTTGCACAAGAGAGACCTGGGTTTGAAACCCAATACCCCATATGATTCCCTGAGCTCTGCCAGGAGTAATCCCTGAGTACAGAGCCAGGAGTAAACCAGGAGCACTGCCAAGAGTTGTCCCCCTCCCCCGCCTATAAGCAATGCCTTGGGTAAAAAGTGACTGTCATAGAGGGGTTCTGAAGCTAACACAACTTATCTTCTTTGTTGGGGGGGAGGGGGTTTTGAGCCACACCCAGCGGCGCTCAGGGGTTACTATCTCTGAGCTAAGAAAGAACTCCTGGGGGCCGGGAAGGTGGCGCTAGAGCTAAGGTGTCTGCCTTACAAGCGCTAGCGTAGGACGGACCTCGGTTTCCCCCGGCGTCCCATATGGTCTCCCCAAGCCAGGGGCGATTTCTGAGCTCATAGCCAGGAGTAACCCCTGAGCGTCAAACGGGTGTGGCCCAAAAACCAAAAAAAAAAAAAAAGAAAGAACTCCTGGCAGGTTCAGGAGAACATATGGGATGCTGGGAATCAAACCTGGATCTGTCCCAGGTCCACTGCGTGCTAGGTAAATGCCTTACTGCTGTGCTATCTCTCCAGCCCAACAATTTGTCTTTGTAAGAATATTTACCCACCAGATTAGTTTGTGCTATTCTACCACTCTGTCTACCTCTGTACTATTGCTCTGGCCCCTAGATGAATATTCTTCAAATTGCCTTGGCTTGAGTTATTTTGTGGATATGCGTTTATCACAATATTGTCATGAAAAAAAAAAAACAACTTTAAACTTTTGGTGGTTTTCTTTCATGTCCATATCAGACTCTCATTTTTACTAAGTTTCTTATTTCCTATAGGCCCTAGTATAGTGCTGCCACCAGGTGGAGTTTTATTGGATCTCCACAAAATGTTTCTAGTCCTAAGTCTTTGGAGCTAGTGACACTAATTTCCTTAAAACCTTAGTGTTATTACTTCTTCTTGTTTATTTTTGGGTCATTCCTGGCAACACTCAGGGTTACTCCTGGCTCTGCACTCAGAAATCCATCACTCCTGGCAGGCTCGGGGGACCATATTGGATGCTGGGAATCAAACCAGAGTCTGACTAGGGTTGGCCGTGTGCAAGGCAAACGTCCTACTGCTATGCTATCGCTCCAGCCCAAAACCTTGGTTTTATTACTTTTTGTTTGTTTGTTTTTGGGGCCATACCTGGCAGTGCTCAGGGGTTAACTCCTGGCTGTCTGCTCAGAAATAGCTCCTGGCAGGCACAGGAGACCATATGGGTGGGACACCGGGATTCAAACCAACCACCTTCGGTCCTGGATCGGCTGCTTGCAAGGCAAACAACGCTGTGCTATCTCTCCAGGCCCGGTTTTATTACTTCTTAAGAACTCATTCTCATACTTTCATATTCTCTCTCTCTTTCTCTCTCTCTCTCTCTCTCTCACTCACACACACACTCTCACACACACACACACACACACACACACACACGACCAATTTTCCAGCTTCAATTTATAATCCGAGTCAAGTCTTCATAATATTTGAAAGCAAATGAAGACTTTTAATGAAATTATTTGGGGAGGGGTCAGAGGAGAGCTTCCAATCAGAGCTCACGAAGGGCTGAGCTACTTCCAGCAATTCTCTTAAAATAATGCTGAGGGTTCCAAGGATAAGGTGTTGCTTGAACTCTTTGATGCTGTGATCATCACAACAGTGATCAAAAAAATTCAAGTCACATACTCAGTGATTCTCATGGAGCCAATGTGATGCTGAGGATCCATCCCAGTTCAAGTAGTGCAAGTCTTCACCTTAAATTCTGTGTCATCTCCTTCCCTGAGTTCTGAAGTTAATGATTTTGATAGTACGACAAAGAAAATCTTAACTCTGGTAATAATATTTTAGTTTCAAGTGTCTCCTGATAGAACATACAGTAAGTAAAGCTGATTAAGCTTATTTCAATCAGCTTTCACTTTTGCTACATATTCAACATTATCACGCATTTCTCCTGTACTATCTATATAGATACCAACACAAGTTTCCTCCACACAATTCTTCATTTGTAAAAAATTCAAGACTTGAAGTTAAATATTTCCATTCTCCTGTGTCCTTTCAAAGAATGCCAGAACAGTTGTCTTCATGTATATCTTCATAGGTATTCCATAGCCTTCATGTATATCTTCATGTATACGTGTTCATAAGCCTATCTTATATAAAATAAGTGTGCCATGTTAGAAATAAAGTTGTTTCATCTAAGTGAATTGTAAGCTCTGAGCAGCCCTTATTGCCAAAATGGTCATTATTAATTTTCAGAAACTCTTTTGACAAATAGTATTTAATAAAGAAATTTTGTAAATTTCCAAACTTTTCCCATGAATTAGTTCTGACATTTTAATAGCAAAATGCTTCATAACATTTTTCCCTATTACATACATAAGGCTTTTTAATTTTTACAATTAGGATTTTCTTTTTTTTTTTTTTTTTTTTTTTTTGGTTTTTGGGTCACACCCTGCAGTGCTCAAGGGTTACTCCTGGCTGTCTGCTCAGAAATAGCTCCTGGCAGGCACGGGGAACCATGTGGGACACCGGGATTCGAACCAACCACCTTTGATCTTGGATCAGCTGCTTGCAAGGCAAACGCCGCTGTGCTATCTCTCCAGGCCCACAATTAGGATTTTCAAGATTCTAGTAAATACCTTTTTTCCACTGTAGATATAAATTTCACAAAAAGGTATTTTTATTTGAAGATTATAGAAGTCAAATACTTATAGGATTAATTGCAGTTCTATTGCATACTTGGTACTAAGATTTAATTTTAGATTATATGTTTCCACATTTTCTACAACCTAATCTTTTTTTTTGGGGGGGGGGGTTTAGGATCATACCCAGCAGCGCTAAGGGGTTCTCCTCGCTCTACGATCAGAAATCGCTCCTGGCAGGCTCAGGAGATCATATGGGATGCCGGGATTCGAACCACTGTCTTTCTGCATGCAATGCCTTACCTCCATGCTATCTCTCCGGCCCCCACAACCTAATCTTTATTCAAGATCAAGAAAAGATACTTTTCCACATCATCATGATTACTTAATGAAGTAAATTCATATTGCAAAAATGATTTATCATATAATCTTATGACTGTCAATTCTGGTAGCAAATACTGCAGTATTATCGTCATCAGTATTTTATTTTGTGAGGAAACTATGGGGCTATCCCAATTACTGTTGAGACCTACAAGCCCATTCCATCAATACTTGGCAGCTACGTAAGCCTCCTGTCCAATTCAAATATGCTGTAGTGCTAGGGTTCTTTGTGTTGGGAGCAGAAAGCGTCTGCACTGTTCACAGGATCATTTGGGACCATGTGGTACTAGGGACGGAACTGAGACTGACAGCATGCAAAGCATGCTCCAAAACTACTATACTATCTCTGTTTCCTGCCATCATACTTCTTCTGTCTAAATTTAGTCATTTATCTACAACTGAAAATACTTCTTAAAAATTAAATAATTTTGGGCCGGGCGGTGGCGCTAAAGGTAAGGTGCCTGCCTTGCCTGCGCTAGCCTTGGACGGACCGCGGTTCGATCCCCCGGTGTCCCACATGGTCCCCTAAGCCAGGAGCAACTTCTGAGTGCATAGCCAGGAGTAACCCCTGAGCGTTACTGGGTGTGGCCCAAAAAAAAAAAATGTATGTTTGCAAGACTGGAGAGACAGCATAGAAGTAGGGTGTAATATTGCACATAGCTGACACAGGTCTGATCCTAGCATAGCATATAGTCCCCAGGCAAAGACTGGAATGAACCCTGAGAGCAGAGCCAGAAGTAAATCCTGAGCCATGTATGGCACAAAAACAAAATTTAAAGGAAGTGAGGGAGGAAGGAAGGACGGGGAGGGGGAAGAGCAACAGAAAGAAACAAAAGAAAATTTTATGTCTGCAAATCATATATAGCGGTGAAGAAGGAATATTGTAGAACTTTGTCTTAATACAGTTGAACATTCGTGTTTCTCTTAGGAGAAAAAAAAGAACAATGTCTACCAAACTGTAATCCTTAAAAACCTATTACTCTGGCAAGTCATGGACAATTCAGAAAATTTACAAATAAAACCTCTGGAGTCCAAAGAGATAGAACAACAGTAAGTAGTGTGTTTCCCTGGCACATGCCAACCCTAGTTCTATCCCCAGCATCCCATTATCCCCAAGCCCACCAGAAGATAATTCTTAAGCACAGAACCAGAAGTAACCCCTGAGTAATGCTGGTTGTGGCCCCAAAAACAAACAAATAAACCACCTTTGAAGTTCTGTAATCCTGCATCAAGTATTAATTCCACTATTTAAACTAAATGGTGATATCCTAAAACCCTAGTTTTTTCCTTAGTAAAATAAGCAGTCAAAAGATCACCAGCTGGAGCCTATTATGGAAAAGTTTGCAAACTCTGTTTATTAAGAAAGCCTTGAAAATATTGTTGACAGCAATGGACTCAGCTAAAGAACTACAATTCCCAATTTTCATTAAAGTCAAGGTGTCTAAGGAGAGAAAAACCAACAAACATAAAATTTATAATTCTCTCTGACTCTATGAATGTTTTTTCCTCCTGTCCGCCTCACTGCAGGTTGAAGATACAGTAGTTACCTCAGAGTTCAATTACTCAGAGTTCAGGAGGTGGAAACCAAGTGCTAAAGCAGAAGTCAGGGCTGGAGAGACAGCACAGTGAGAAAAGCATTTGCCTTGAGCAAGGCCAATCTCGGTTCATCTTGAACATTCCTATATGCACCCCAGAGTAGCACCAAGAGTGATTCCTGAGCACAGAGCCAAAAGTAACCTCTTAGTACCACAGAGTGTGATTAAAAAAGAAAAATAAAAATAGTTCCCTGAATTTGTAACAATCTAAGACATCTTTATCAATCTAGGCTTATAGGTTAAATCTTAATTTCAGGGGCTGGAGCGATAGCGCAGGGAGAGGGCATTTGCCTTCCACGCGGCTGATCCAAATGGACCTCAGTTTGGTCCCCGGCATCCCATATCGTCCCTCAAGCCAGGAGTGATTTCTGAGCATATAGCCAGGAGTAAATCCTGAGTGCCACGGGTGTGGCCCAAAAACCAAGGGGAAAAAAAAAACTTAATTTCAATAACGTCCTTATACATTGTTGACTCTCATCTAATTAATATTACTGTAACTTTTAAAAGATGAACTAGATGATGAACAACACCACTTTTCCTTTTCACCTGCATAAAATGCTGAGCTTAAAACCCTTTCACTTAAATGACTAGTATCTGGAAATTCACCTCACTTTAAAGTAAAATTTCCCAAATTTCTCACAGATGAGTTTCTAACAGTTTATATACATGCCACAAAATTGCAAATAGGAGAGGGAGGCTGCAGCTGGACCCAGACAATCCCACATGCCAGGATTCCTGCTCCTCTCCTACGGTTATGGCTGGGAATCTGGGCAGAGAGCTGGCCAATGGCCTCCTGGGCTGACCACTTAGATCCCCCCCATGCCAAACTGGTCTTCAGGGCCACATCTGGCAACTGGGCTCTGGGGGGAAGGGGGAGGAGGGAAACTCCAATCCCATGCTTTTTCAAACTGGAGAGGAAGGTTGCAGCTGGACCAAGAAAATCCCACATGCCAGGATTACTGTTCCTCTTCTACTGGCATGCCTGGGAATCTGGACAGACAGCTGGCCAAAGGCCTCCAGGACTGACCAGTTAATCCTGGAGACCGAGAGCCCCCCACACCAGGCTGGCTTTCAAGGCCAGGGCTGGTATCTAAGCTCAGGGTGGATGGGGAGGAGGCAAACTCCTCCCCCCTGCTTTTTCATACTGGAGAGGGAGGCTGCAGCTGGACCCAGACGATCCCACATGCCAGGATTCCTGCTCCTCTCCTACGGGTATGGCTGGGAATCTGGGCAGACAGCTGCCAATGGCCTCCTGAGCTGACCACTTAGACCAGGAGGCCGAGATCCCCCCCCCCATGCCAAACTGGTCTTCAAGGCCATCTGGCAATTGAGCTTTGGGAGGAGGGAGGAGAAGGGAAACTACTCCTATATTCATACTGGACCCCCTGCAGCGGTGTCTTTTCTTACTAATACTCATTTTCATAACCGCGCGGGCGCAAATATACTTTTTTTTTTTTTGGTTTTTGGGCCACACCCAGTGGTGCTCAGGGGTTGGTTACTCCTGGCTGTCTGCTCAGAAATAGCTCCTGGCAGGCACGGGGGACCATATGGGACACCGGGATTCGAACCAACCACTTTAGGTCCTGAATCGGCTGCTTGCAGGCAAACACCACTGTGCTATCTCTCCGGCCCACAAATATACTTTTTAAGCATTATCTACCCCTTTGTCTCTTCTATCCCGCTCATCTCCCGATCCTGATCCGTTATCTTCCCCTAATTTAACCCTCTTTACCCTCAGTTCCTAACTCGGTAGGCACCAAGATTGACCTCCTGCCCAAACTGACCACCTTCCATCTCCTCAGTGAAAGACACCTTATGGGTCCCCGTTCTCATGCCTTGGCAAAGAACTACAACCAGCACGCCTGCTGACTCATGCTTGATGGCCCCTCTCACCCCCACCAAAGAGTGGACTGTTGAATGATACAGGAATCGGCCTCAGCAAAACTCCCAGCTCAAAGACACTATATGGTCTCGTAATGCAGCAAAGCATCTCTCAAACTCAATTCCAAGGCCTGTGAATCGAAAAACACCTTGGCTTTTACTCCCCACAAGAATATATCAAAAGACTTAATTGGGAGTCTTATATTGCCTATGGAAGCTCAATACCTGTATAACAATACATCTTAAGATGTGTATTCCTAAATATACAAGTAGCCTCCACCACTTGTTTTATTCGAATACCTTTTCTTTTAACTCAGTTTTATTTATTTGTTCTATAATAGCACCAGCAACACAGTATGACACCATACGTTTTTGTATGGGCACAGTAAAAAAAGGGAAAACCATAGACACAGAAACAAGATCTTATCTTCTAGGGATAAGAACTCACTTTTTATAGAAGGGTGCCTCCCATCCTGAACATGTGTCATGTGGATACAACCAGTCCCCAGGAGATTGGACAGTGTTAGTCCAACCCAAAACCCCAGATCCCCGACATAGAAATGATACAGCTCTGGGCAACACCACCAGGAACTAAGCTCCATTGGGAGATTTATAACACTACTCTGGCACCAACTTGTGCCAGTTTTGATATGACAACGAGGAAAGGAAAACTTGACCTAAGACCAGGCTGTCCTATCACATCACCTAACACTAAATGGAAATGAGAAGAGATATCGTCCTTTGAACTGTGAAAAATAAGAGCACCAACAACAGAAAACTGACTTTGACAACCGTGACTGAATAGAACCTACCTTGGGACTAATAAGGAAAACGCTACCCTAGGCTGTAGCCCAGGGCACATTAAAAAACAACAACAAGATGTCTTATTGCAGAGGTCCAACTTGAACAACAGAGACTGAGCAGAACCTTTGGATACATAATATCCTAGGCTTCGGCTTAGGGACTGAACGAAAACAGGGAGCAAGTGTTACAGAAGACTGAACACAACAAGGATGGATAGGAACCTCTAGAACCTAGAGACTCTATCCTAGACCCTGACCTATAACCCGCGAAAATATCAAGATCACTAGCTACAGTGGCTTGATTTTCTCACACGCAAGCGAGAGGAAACTTTCCTGGCATCACAAAAAAGCCTTTGGGATGGGGTAATGAGTATATATGGAGCCAGGGGTTGATCCCATGATGGTATGCTTCAAGAATGGAGAAACCCTGAATCTCTTAGGCCACGGGAATTCCCTTTCTTCCCCAATGCTTATTGTGCCTATGCAAAAAAAAAAAAAAAAAAGAGGCCGGAGAAATAGCACAGCGGTGTTTGCCTTGCAAGCAGCCCATGCAGGACTTAGGGTGGTTGGTTCGAATCCCTGCATCCCATATGGACCCCCGTGCCTGTCAGGAGCTATTTCTGAGCAGACAGCCAGGAGTAACACCTGAGCACAGCCGGTATGGCCAAAACAAACAAACAAACAAAACAAAACAAAAAAAGTGGGAGAAACGCCAAACCCTACCACTCCAGCACCCATACTTTTTCTTGTTTTGTTTTGATTTGTTAGCTTTTGACTTTATTTTCCTTCCCTTTTTTCTTCCACTTTTCTCTTTCCACTCTTGTGGTTATTATTTAGAGATTTATTTTTATTTTTATTTGCCAGGTCCATTTATTTTTCTTTTTTCTTCCATTTTTCTTTTCTTTTTTTTTTCTCTCTTCTTTCTTTTTTTGGTAGTTGTCACCAAATTTTTTTCTCCCTTTTTTCTTATCCTCTTTATCTCCAATGATGGTGGAATAGATGCTCAATCTACAACAAGCTGTTAAGTGGAGACCAGTTGCAATAGCTATCTGGGGGGTAGAGGAGGGAGATATGGGATGCATACTAGGAACAGGGGCAGAGAGAGGACAGCACTAGTGGTGGGAATGCCCCTCATTCATTGTCACTATGTACCATAAATGATGCAGTGATTTGTAATGCACTTTGGTCACAATAAATTTTTTTTTAAAAATTGCAAATAAATATATAAATATTGGCCCAAATTGTCTAAAGGACAATACCAAGGAAACAGAATTTAATTTAGAAAATGTCTGGAGACCTAAGAAAAAGTAAAACAAGTAGGTACTTAAATTGTATGAGGCCTACAGGGGTTCTATCCCCAGCATCCCATCTGGTCCTTCAAACACCACAGGGAGTGATTGCTGAATTATGTGTGGTCCACAAGCCAAAAAAAAAAAAAAATAATAATAATACAAACCAAAAATGTGAAGTCCCATATCTTTGGGCAATGTGTACAGATTAAGTCTAGCATTAGAGGATTTGATGAACTTGCACCGGTGACAATTAATTTCCTCCCTCCCTCCCTCTTCCTTCCTTCCTTCCTTCCTAAATGGCAATCCTAAAAATACCAATCTCATCTAGAGAATACAAAAATTCCCCTAAAAGAGGGGCCGAAGAGATAGGGGGTTTGCCTTCCACGCAGCCAATCCAGGATGGATGGAGATTCGAATTCTGGCATTCAAATATGGTACCCAATGCCTGCCAGGAGTGATTTCTGAGTCCAGAGCCAGGAGTAACCCCTGAACACTGCCAGGTGTGACCCAAAAATGAACAAAATTCCCTAAAAGCAATGAGACTGTAAAATGGGTAGGGCACTTGCCTCACACACAACCAACCTAACATGGGTTCAATCCTCAGCATCCCATATGGTCTCCAAGCCTGCCAGAAGTGATTTCTGAGTGCAGAGCCCAAACATCATTGAATGTGGCAAAAACCAACAATGGGGGGAAATTTTTCCTAAAAATATTAGCTAGTATTAATCAGCCTTATCTCTCCCAATTTTTTTTTGTTTTGTTTTGTTTTGTTTTGTGGTCACACCCAGCAGCGCTCAGGGGTTACTCCTGGCTCCATGCTCAGAAATCGCTCCTGGCAGGCTCGGGGGACCATATGGGATGCCGGGATTCGAACCACCATCCTTGTGCATGCAAGGCAAACACTCTACACCTCCATGCTATTTCTCTAGCCCCATCTCTCCCAGTTTTATGTTACGTTCCTGACTTCAAAATTTGGGGGGGGGGGGCCCAGCGCCCAGGCATAGCAGTGTTTGCCTTGCAAGCAGCCAATCCAGGACCAAAGGTGGTTGGTTCAAATCCCGGTGTCCCATATGGTCCCCCGTGCCTGCCAGGAGCTATTTCTGAGCAGACAGCCAGGAGTAACCCCTGAGCAACGCCAGGTGTGGCCCAAAAACCAAAAAAAAAAAAAAAAAAAAAAAGTTTTGGGGGGGTGTATGTGCGAAGCAATAGCACAGCAATAAGGTGTTTGCCTTGCACGCCAATGACCCGGACAGACCTGGGTTCGATTCCCGGCTTCCCATATGGTCCCGAGCCTGCCAGGAGCAATTTCTGAGCGTAGAGCCAGCAGTAACCCCTGAGCATCCTTGGGTGTATAGTCCAAAGTCCAAATAAATAAACAAACAAACAAACCTTGCATTCTTAAAAAATAATCTTTAGGGGCCAGAGAGATAGCATGGAGGTAAAGAGTGCCTTGCATGTAGAAGGATGGTGGTTCGAATCCCCGCATCCATTATGGTCCCCCGAGCTTGCCAGGAGTGATTTCTGAGAGGGTGTGACCAAAAAACAAAAATAATAATAATAATAATAATAATCCTTATACTTTTCATTCTACTTCACCTCTAGAGCCTTCACTGGCCCCTCAATGATAAATCATGAGAAAGCGAAAGATAAGAAAATTACTTTCTATTACAAATAACAGTTGCATTCAACATATCTTCTAAAATTGCCTGATTGTAACACTACATCTATTGGGTTTTATTTTTGGTTAGTTGATTGGTTGGTGTTGTTTGTTTTTGAGTCTACCCAGCAGTGCTCAGGGGTTACTCCTGGAAGAATCGGGAGACCATATGTAATGAATTCAAACCGGGATCCATCCTGTGTTGGTCGAGAAATGCCTTACTGCTGTGCTATCACTCCGGCCCCTTATTTTGCTTTTGTTTTAGGGCCACATATGGAGATGCTCAGGGATTACTCCTGGCTCTCCTCTCATGAATCTCCATCCACGTGGGATGCAGGGAATCAAACCTGCATTGTTCCCAGTTCTTTCTGTGCAAGGAAAACCCTAACCACAGTACTCTTTTCAACCTCTCAAACTTAAGAGTTTGAAAGATGTGGAGCATACAAGATGGAATACCAGAAACTTAGCCTTCAGTTTTTAGTAAAGGGCCCCAAAAACAAACATTCCTATTAACATATTAAGATTGTTGTTACTGGCTAGAGAGATAACACAGTGATAGGGCGTTGGTCTAGCAAGCGACCATCCCAGGACCAATGATGGTTCAAATCCTGATATCCCCGTACCTGCAGGAGCAATTTTTGAGTGTCACCGGATGTGGCCAAAAAACCAAAACAAAAAAACAAAAATAAAAAAAGAATTTTATTATAATATCTTTGACAAAGTATAAGATTAAAATCATCATTCAAAGCTATTTGAGTTCTACTCAAGTATACACTCTTGACCAAAATATGTCAAGAAGCATGTAATAAAAATAATCTGATGAAACTGGAAAGCAGTGGCTGAGATGGCTGATATCTTCAGTGACATGTTTGACTATTTCACTGTGTTTTGCTTGACCACTGATAAGTGGTTCCTAAATCAGCAGCAGATAAATCAAAAATGTTATAGAATAATAAAATTTAAGGTGAATATACAGAAAAAATGAAAGTCACTGAAGAGAGCTGCTTTCTGGCAATAATATAATAAGTAGGACCATGATCTGTCACAGAGCATACAGGTGTAAATATATTCTTTACTCCAGTATACTTCACAGAGCATACTGGTGTAAATATATTCCTTACTCTACTATATTTGGAGTATATACTCCAAATATATATACAGTATATTTTAAAACTGTAAGATGTCGGGCCGGGCGGTGGCGCAAGAGGTAAGGTGCCTGCCTTGCCTGCGCTAGCCTTGGACGGACCACAGTTCGATCCCCCGGCGTCCCATATGGTCCCCCAAGCCAGGAGCAACTTCTGAGCGCATATAACCCCTGAGCATTTCCGGGTGTGGCCCAAAAACCAAAAAAAAAAAAACAACTGTAAGATGTCCTAAAGTACTTCTAGAATAAGGAGGGAGGGGTTGTTGTTGTTATTTGTTTTTGAACCACACCCAGTGATATTCAGGTGCTATTCCTATCTTTGCTTTCAGGAATCATTCAGGGATGCTGGAGATCAAACCCAGGTTGGTAACATGCAAGGCAAGAAGAACCCTACCCTCTGAGCCATTATTCTGACCCATCAGGATATTTTATTTGTAGTGCCAGGGATCAAACCCTGGTGTCATTTATTTATTTATTTGATTTTTGGGATCACACCCGGCAGCACTCAGGGGTTACTCCTGGCTCTCAGAAATCGCTCCTCACAGGCTGGGGGGATCATATGGGATGCCGGGATTTGAACCACGGTCCTTCTGCATGCAAGGCAAATGCCTTACCTCCATGCTATCTCTCCGGCCCCTAGATAAGCAAATTTTTTTAGATGAGCAATTTTTATTGCTTACCACAATCCCTCAAAATGGCTACTACTCACAAATATTAATAAACTAATTACAAAAAGAAAGGTGGTACCAACAGATCCAACCAGTGATACTTAAATTAAAAAATGCATTACAGGCCCGGAGAGATAGCACAGTGGCGTTTGCCTTGCAAGCAGCCGATCCAGGACCTAAGGTGGTTGGTTCAAATCCCGGTGTCCCATATGGTCCCCCGTGCCTGCCAGGAGCTATTTCTGAGCAGACAGCCAGGAGTGGCCCCTGACCACCGCAGGGTGTGGCCCAAAAACCAAAAAAAAAAAAAAAAAAAAAAAAGAATTACATCTAGCATTACTCAGAAATGCTAGATGACAAAATAAATTTTTCAGAAACAAGTACATCCTTTGATAAAACACCAATTAATTCTATGACTAGCATTTCCCCAACAGAAACACTTTTAACAATTAGTTAAATATATGCATAAGAATACACACCCAATACTATTAAAAATAATTAAGTTAAAAATGATTTATACATATATAAAACAAGTTGTTTATTTTTTTTTGTTTGTTTGTTTTTGGGCCACACCCGGCGGTGGTCAGGGGCCACTCCTGGCTGTCTGCTGTGGGGCTCTGAACTTCTGGTCTCCCAGCTTCTTGAAGGATCTCTCCTTCCTGGGAGCCGGGAGTCTAGCAGGAGGAGGTTTGGCAGGCCCCCGCCATGCCGGAGGCCTGCTTGGCCAGGCCTAGGGAGGGTGCGGGACTTGGGTAACCCCAGCACCCCTCTGCTCAGGGGTTACTTCTGGCTGTCTGCTCAGAAATAGCTCCTGGCAGGCACGGAGACCATATGGGACACCGGGATTCGAACCAACCACCTTTGGTTCTGGATCAGCTGCTTGCAAAGCAAACACCACTGTGCTATCTCTCCGGGCCCAAAAACAAGTTGTTTAAAGTATAATAAAACCATCCAATTAAATAAAAAGTAGCCATTAGAAGGGATATAACAGATCTTTATCTACAGAACTAGACATCTAGGCAGTTGAGTGAAAAGGCAAGTACAGTACGGAATCCTCACTGATACATAAATCACCACCATCATATGTAGATATTTGTGATTTATAGAAAAAAAGTCTGGAAAGATATAGTAACTTTTAAAACTGGATACCTTTGGAGAATGGCAAAGGCAAAGGCTTTTATTTCCCACTTTATTCAATTCTGTATTATAATATAGAATGTATTACTTTTATAATTTTAAGAAACAAAAATAAGATAAAGCTAAAAAACCCAATAAACAAAATCCTTATTGAACGGTAAGTACAAATATCAATAAGATTCATACAAACACAAACTACACCATATTTCAATATAATTCTCAGGACAAAATAATTTTTTAATTGTTGCAATGCAGATTAACTTGAAGAAAGTATTAACAGAATGTAATGAGATATAAATTAGTTAAAACTAAAGCAGTACACTGATCAATCCTAATAAACATGACATTATAAATGTTCTATTAGACTTACTTTATTACCAACCTAAAAACATTAACAATTTTTTCCAAATAGTACTTACAGTTCTCTACAATTTCATCAAACACCGCACCAGCTTTTTGCTCAAACTGAAAAATAAAGGAAAGATGAATATAAATATTATTTTCATATTCTTTTACCATACTTTGCTTTATTTTTTGGGGGCAATACTTGGTGATGTTCAGGGAATACTCATGGCTCTGTACCTGGGTATCATTCCTGGTATACTAAGAGGAACATATGCAACTAAGGAGGTTGAAACTGGATTAGCCACATGCAAGAAAAACACCCTACCAGAAGTGCTATATCTCTCATTTCTCACATTCAGAGAGAGGGCTAGGGGTTCACCAGGATGTCCCGAGTGCCAGCAGCATTTTATCTAGGGTGTGGAACATGGTGCAGTGGTTGACCAAATCATCAATGATAATCTACAGCATGATGCTACATTTATGACATAATGTGTGTGACAAAAATCAGCAAAAAGAAAAAAGATAGCGACCAAAAAAAAAAAAGCCAGAGAAATAGTACAGCAGAAAGGTACTTATCTTATATACAGGAAAACTGGGTTCAATCAATCCCAAGAATCCTAGACTGTCTCTCAAACACTGCCAGGAGTGATCCCTCATAACAGAGTCAGGAATAACTCCAGAGCACTGCCAGGTGTGGCCCAAAAAAAAAAAAAAAAAAACAAAAAAGATTATCTAACAAGAATAAAAACTAAAATTTCCTGGATTATCATTCATATAAAAGAATGATTTGTGCTTTGTTGGGCTCAAGTCATGCATCCAATCCAGGTATGACCCCTAGCATTCCATTTGTCCCGGGGCCCACCAGGAATGATTCCTGATCACAGAGCCAGAGTAACACCTAAGCACTGCCTGGTGTGGCCAAAAAATAAACTAAAATAATGTTAGCCAATGCACATCCCCTTTTGGGGGGTTGGAGATCAAATATGGCGATACCAACTCAGGGGATCTTTTTTTTTTTTTTTTTTTTTTGGTTTTTGGTTTTTGGGCCACACCCGGTGACGCTTAGGGGTTACTCCTGGCTATGCGCTCAGAAGTTGCTCCTGGCTTGGGGGACCATATGGAACACCCGGGGATCAAACCGTGGTCCATCCAAGGCTAGCGCAGGCAAGGCAGGCACCTTACCTCTAGCGCCACTGCCCGGCCCCAGGGGATGTTTTTGGTTTGTATTAAAGAGTCACTTATGTTCCTGGGAGCCGGGAGTCTAGCAGGAGGAGGTTTGGCAGGCCCCCGCCATGCCGGAGGCCTGCTTGGCCAGGCCTAGGGAGGGTGCGGGACTTGGGTAACCCCAGCACCCCTCTGCCGCCTTGCTCCAGATCTCCAGGGCTTCCCCGGGCCACACGCCTGGGCAAGCCGGTGAGTTGGGTCCCTTGGTGGAGCTTGAAGGTACCCTAGGCCTTCCCCCACTATCCATGCGGCTCCTTAGGGAGGGTCTGGGTGGGGCTCTGAACTTCTGGTCTCCCAGCTTCTTGAAGGATCTCTCCTTCCTGGGAGCCGGGAGTCTAGCAGGAGGAGGTTTGGCAGGCCCCTGCCATGCCGGAGGCCTGCTTGGCCAGGCCTAGGGAGGGTGCGGGACTTGGGTAACCCCAGCACCCCTCTGCCACCTTGCTCCAGATCTCCAGGGCTTCCCCGGGCCACACGCCTGGGCAAGCCGGTGAGTTGGGTCCCTTGGTGGAGCTTGAAGGTACCCTAGGCCTTCCCCCACTATCCATGCGGCTCCTTAGGGAGGGTCTGGGTGGGGCTCTGAACTTCTGCCGGAGGCCTGCTTGGCCAGGCCTAGGGAGGTTGCGGGACTTGGGTAACCCCAGCACCCCTCTGCCACCTTGCTCCAGATCTCCAAGGCTTCCCCGGGCCACACGCCTGGGCAAGCCGGTGAGTTGGGTCCCTTGGTGGAGCTTGAAGGTACCCTAGGCCTTCCCCCACTATCCATGCGGCTCCTTAGGGAGGGTCTGGGTGGGGCTCTGAACTTCTGGTCTCCCAGCTTCTTGAAGGATCTCTCCTTCCTGGGAGCCAGGAGTCTAGCAGGAGGAGGTTTGGCTGGCACTGGTAATCTCTGTCCAGTCTACAGTCTATCGCCCCCGCGCGCACAAGAAACATTAATAGTACTCTCACAAGAAACATTAATCGTACTCTCACAAGAAACATTAATCGTACTCACTATCATTGAATTATGTTTTTATGTATGCAGAATGTCCATTTTGTATTCTGCCCTTTTGCATACCCCTTCATAAGTTCATATTTCTCTTTAACTTCTTTAACTTCTATCATCATTACTCCTTTTTTACCCTTTCTAACTTAAGTACTGTTGAGTCCTAAGTCACAGACCAAAGTGGTGCCCTAGTGTTAACACCCACCCAACTATTTTAAAAGGCATAAAAAGGATACATATCTTTTCAACATTTGTAAGTGTTTTCTTTGACGGCTATAACTTTTGCTAAATACTTTCTTATACAGTGATGATCCCCCCCCATGTTTTTTATCTTCTCTTTGTGAACTGCTCAATATGGAATTTGGTGTGAAAGAATCCCTCAGTTTAATACTTATGTTTGAACCAAGTCATGGGTCTTGTTGGAAATGTTCTTATGCCCCCATATATCTTATAGCACCACGTGGCTTTATATCTTGTTTGCGTAGGCACACTAACATGGGAAAATACTATACATACCAATAAGTTCTTATCTAATAGAAATGGGAACACACAAATCTTGTAGTGCAATGAGACCTTACACCCTGAACATTGACATAAAGACCTGGCACAGGCCTCAGAAGAATGGGCATTCTCCATTTACCCCTTGATCTACAGAAGACATTTACAAAACATCCAAGGTTGTATATAACATCACCCGGAGGCATTCCTGTACCAGGGACGACCCTACAGCTGCTCTGACATCGATCTACTCAAAAGTGACACCCCTTAACACTGAGAAGACAACAAGAACAATGACCTGCTTACTGGACAGGGCTTGCTGTATTGCCCCTTTATGGTGAGGTTTGTCTATAACATCAATTGGAAGCAATCCTCTACCACGGAAAACCCTACCACTGCTCAGACATCGTCCTGCTCAAAAGAGATTTCCCTTAACAATGAGAAGACTTAACAACAACAACCTGCTTACAGGACAGGGCTTCCTGCATTGCCCTTTCATGGTGAGGTGAAACGAGAAGGCACTCCACATCATGACTTTAATGTAGGACATGCAGATTCCAGAATCTTTAATACAAAATCATGAGACCAACAACAGAGACTGTGTGATAAGTGTGTTGGCGTTACGGACAATGTCTTGGAGCGAACGATAACTTTCCTGAGGCCTAGAGCTGGTCTTATGCCAGGAAACTTCAGGGGTAGGATCTCTTTGTATTTAGGCCAAGGTTATTCCTTTCCATGCCTCTCATATTTTGGTGGGCCTATGCAAACAACAATTGCCACTCTAACACCGTTTTTACTGTGCTCCTTTGACTCTAATCCTTAAAAACGCACCCACTTAAAATTTGAGATTAACTTAAGCTAATATGCATGTACATGGAAATGTAAAAAATACTATGCCTCTAATGTTTAAGGAGCTACGTAAGTTTGATGGCTTTAGATTGCCTTGTGTGCTGTTAAGAAATATTATAATGTGCTACAATCTGGGGACTTGAGGGACAAAGTAATTGCACATGGATTCTGTTTTATTTATCTTAACTTTCTTTGGTGAAAGTTCAAAGTTAAGATATCAGCAAGGGGACGTCTTCTGATAATTATGTTATGGGTGATTGTCCTTCCACTGTAACTTTACCTTATCCTCTTTCTTTGCATCTTTTGTTCTCATAATTCAAAATAAAAAATTATATATATTAAAAAAAAAAAGAGTCACTTATGACAGTGCGTGGTGGTTCATACGGGAATGCCAGAAATCGAATCCAGGTGCACTGCATCCAAAGTACACTGTACTGTCTCTCCAGCACATCCAATTCATTTCCTTTACAAATTAAGTAGTCAAGGAACAGAAATAACATAGAAAAACTTATTTTTGAAACACACATAATAGAGGACTACAAGCAAAATGACTGAATAGATGCTGACAAGTGAAGTTCCCTGTAGAAACACAATGAAAATCAACTACATCACCAAGAAAAGGTATCACTCACTCACAGTCTGGTCTCTCTGAGACTGTTCATCCGTCTAAAAGATATATGATCACAATGTAAATGGAATAGAGGAAACAAACTGGTCAAATGATCCAAGAGTGGCGGCTGGAGTGGTGGCGCTAGCGAAAAGGCATTTGCCTTGCAAGTGCTAACAACTTAGGGCAGACCTGGGTTTGATCACCCAGCGTCCCATATAGTACCCCAGCAATCTCTGAGCACATAGCCAGGAGTAACCCCTGAATGTCACCAGATGTGACCCAAAAAAAAAAAAATCTAGGGGCCACTAACCACTACAAAAAATAAAGTGGATGAAGTTCAGTAGCTGGCAGGTTGGTCAGCCAATCACAAGGCACCTAGCAGTCACTGAAGGGCAAGATACCCAAGCAAAAAAAAGCAATCCAAAGTTGTTCAGGCAGAACTTTAACAATAACCACCTGCAAAGAAAGGGAAGAGTTCGAGGTCAAGGAAGTAGAGAACAAGAACTGCATCCTCCAGGCTACTTCAAGCAGAACAAGAAAGTTCAAAATAACCTCTTCTGGGAGCCGGAAAGATAGCATAAAGGTAGGGGCATTTGCCTTGCCTGCAGAAGAATGGTGGTTCGAATCCCGGAATCCCATATGGTCCCCCAAGCCTGCCAGGAGCAATTTCTGATTTTTGAGGGTAGCCAGAAGTGACCCCTGGGCACTGCCGAGTATGACACAACCCCACCTCACCCCCCCAAAAAAAACCCTCTTGGCTGTCCAGAATTGGGTATTAAGAAATTACTATCCAGGCCCGCTGGAGAGATAGCACAGCGGTGTTTGCCTTGCAAGCAGCCGATCCAGGACCTAAGGTGGTTGGTTCGAATCCCGGTGTCCCATATGGTCCGTACCCCCACCCCCACCCCCGTGCCTGCCAGGAGCTATTTCTGAGCAGACAGCCAGGAGTAACCCCTGAGCATCGCTGGGTGTGGCCCAAAATCCAAAAAAAAAGAACTTACTATTCATATATGAATAATCTGTGAAATGCAGCCACAAATACTATCACATCAACAACTAGGGAAAAAGAAAGCCACATCTGACCTGTAGCATGGATTGGCCTTCATGTACCTTCAAGAGACATGGTACTTTAGCAGAGCTGGAACTCTAGTCATGTGAAAAGACATTACATTATTTTTGTGTAGAATGGACATAGGGAGGATGTGTATGATGTATAGGTCTCTTCACTTTTTGATAATAGCAAGTCTAATCTCTATACAAATTTAAGAGTTTATCCAAAAATTCCACCTTTTTTACCTCATTTTCCTTAGAAATATATACTTTTTTATACTTATATATATATAAAGTATATATGTACTTTTAAGTCAAGATCAGATATATTCAGGAAGGTTATAGTTGTAAACCTTTCTTAGATTTTGGGGCCGGAGAGATAGCATGGAGGTAAGGCGTTTGCCTTTCATGCTGGAGGTCATCAGTTCGAATCCCGGCGCCCCATATGGTCCCCTGTGCCCGCCAGGAGCAATTTCTGAGAATGGAGCCAGGAAAAACCCCTGAGCACTGCCGGGTGTGACCCAAAAACAAAAAACAAAAAACAAAAACAAAAACAAAACAAAAAAAAAAACCTTTCTTAGATTTTTTCTTTTTTGTTTTTGTTTTTGTTTTTTGTTTTGTTTTTGGGCCACACCCAGAGGTGCTCAGGGGTTATTCCTGGCTATATGCTCAGAAATAGCTCCTGGCAGGCTCGGGGGACCATATGGGACTCCGGGATTCGAACCAACCACCTTAGGTCCTGGATCAGCTGCTTGCAAGGCAAACACTGCTATGCTATCTCTCCGGCCCCTTTCTTAGATATTCTAAAGAAAGATAGGAATTTAATTTTTTCCCTGAAGTTTTCTTCAAAATCAGGGGTTTTATAAAAAAGTAGTAAATAGTTCTTTGTTATAGCGTAAAGCTGCAGCCAGTCTTAATATAGCCCTACCCAGCTAAACACAATAGATCCTAGTAGCTTTGTCTTGTTGGCTCCTTTTCCTTTCCTTTCATCAAAGTTACCAGATGGAAGAATTCAAGAATTAATTGCATCTTATTACTTGATGTAACGATACTTAAAAGTGAAGACAATGTCAAACAAAAAAAAAAACAACAACATACAAACAAAAGTTTCCCAAACGTTAGGAAATGAAGCTTAGTGGTAGAGTTCAAGCCATGCAGGACTGGGTTCAATGCCTAGTACAGGTTGGGGGTGGTAAGGAGAGGGGTGCATCCTCTTAGGGTCATTACTATAAAAGTTAAGGCACTTGCATGCAGGTTAATCCCTGGCACCACATATGGATACTAAGCACAGAGCCAGGAGTAGGTCCTAAATACTGCCAGTGTGCTACACTACCCTCCTCTCTAAAAACAGTACCAAACGAATGCTGTGAAGAACACGCTGAAGAAAATTCAATCAAATGTGGAAAGTAAAACAAGTACATTCAAACTCACATAGGAAAGAATATCAGAAATAGAAAAAAATCATGGGCCTGGAGAGATAGCACAATGGTGTTTGCCTTGCAAGCAGCCGATCCAGGACCAAAGGTGGTTGGTTCGAATCCCTGTGCCTGCCAGGAGCTATTTCTGAGCAGACAGCCAGGAGTAACCCCTGAGCACCACCGGGTGTGGCCCAAAATACAAACAAACAAAAAAAAAATCAAAGTAATTATTCAAATTGAGAGAAAAGCAAGATTTAGAAAAACTAAAGTCTAGAACCCAGAGATAATAGCACAATGAATAATAGGCCACTTGCTTTGCATGTGGCCCAGATTTGATCCCCTGCAATCCAGAGACCACCAAGAATGATTCCTGAGTGCAAAGCCAGAAGCAATCCCTGAGCACCATCAGGTGTGACCCAATAAAAGAAAAAAGAAAAGAGGGGCCGGAGTGGTGGCACTAGCAGTAAGGTGTCTGCTTTGCAAGGACTAACCTAGGAAGAACCACAGTTTGAACCACGGCATCCTATACGGTTCCCCAAGCCAGGAGCAATTTCTGAGCGCATTGCCAGAAGTAACCCCTGGGTGTGGCCCAAAAAAAAACCACACACACAAAAAAAATCTTAAATAAATAGTAAGACATGGTTAGAAGGATAAGCCCAAGAGTTATGGGAGGGGCCTGGAGAGATAGCACAGTGGCATTTGCCTTGCAAGCAGCTGATCCAGGACTAAAGGTGGTTGGTTCGAATCCCGGTGTCCCATATGGTCACCCGTGCTTGCCAGGAACTATTTCTGAGCAGACAGCCAGGAATAACCTTTGAGCATTGCTGGGTGTGGCCCAAAAACCAAAAAAAAAAAAAAGAGTTATGGGAAAGCAACACAGTGAAGAGAGAAGGTAGCAAAGACCATGTTCCAACAACAACAACCATGGAACAATCTCGAAACAACCATAGAATAATATGGGACAACTATGTTCCAATAATAGCTGGAAATATCCCAAAACTAAAAAAAGAATAAACTGGCGGCCAGAGCTAAAACACAGCAGTAAGGCATTTGCCTTGCATGCAGCCAACACAGGTTCGAATCCCAGCATCCTACATGGTCTCCCAAGATTACCAGGAGCGATTTCTGAGTGCAAAGCCAGGAGTAACCCATGAGCACCACGATTGTGGCCCAAAAACCAAAATAAATAAATAAACTATAGATATTCAGGATACACAAAATACCAATCAACTAAAACGATCTACATCAATTCGGATCATAGTTAAATTACCAAAAGTCAAATGTTAAGAATATGAAAGGCAGCTAGAAAAAGATGAAAAAAGTAACATATACAAAGTCATATCTATCAAGCAAACATTCATCAGAATTCTCAGCAGAAACCGTACAGGATGGTGAAATAACAGTCCCATATCTAGAAAGGGAGGGAAAAAAAGGTAGGAATACCACATAGTACAAAATTAACATTCAACCATAATAGCGAACTGAAGATATTTTTTAAACAAAAATAATAACTAAGAATTTATGTCCATAAATTCTGGAATCCTCAAGCTATTATTAGCATCTAGCACTGTAGAAGGTCCATTAAAAAATGAAAAGAGGGGCCGGAGCTGTGCTGCAGCACTAGGGCATTTGGTGACCCACAACGGACCGAGGTTCGATTCCCTGGATTACCATATGGTCCTCTCCAAGCCAGGAGCAATTTCTATAACCCCTGAGCAGCACCAGGTGTGTCCCCCCCCCCCCAAAAAAAAAAAAAGAAACAGAAAAGAAGCCAAATTTGAGCATTGGAATAATATAGTAACATAAAAACAACAGTGATGGCCTGAGCAATAGCACAGTGGGTAGGATAGCACAGTGGGTAGGATAGTACAGTGGGTAGGATGTTTGCCTTGCAAACAGCCAACCACAATCTGTTTGGTCCTTGGCATACCATATAGTTCCCCAAGTCTGCAGGAATGATTTCTGAGCACAGAACAAGGATAGTACCTTAACACCGCCAGATGTGCCCCCCTCCCCCAAAAAAGTGACTTGAGACAACAAAATGTTAAAAGGGAAGAGGACAAAACAAGTATAGTTAAATGGTAAGTAAATAATAGCACACAAAAATCTTTTTTCGAACAGAGATAAGGTGCTTGCCAAACATGCAACTGACCCTGAAGATTCAGTCCCTGGCACCACATATGGTCCCCCACACACAAAACTAGGTAGGAGTAAGCCCTAAGAGCAGCCAATTTCACCTAAAAATCATAAACAGAAACAAAACGAAAATGTATTCAGATATGGAGATTTTAAGAGCATTATACAATCGTGGCTAGAGAGATACTTTAGCACAGAAAGTTCTTCCTTTGCACAGGTGGACCTAGGCTCAATCCCTGGCAACCCATATGTTCCTTTGAGAATTGTCAGGAGTACTTCCTGAATGCAGAGCCAGGAGTAAACCCCAGAACATTGCTGGATATGCACCAAAAGCAACAATAAAAAAGAGGCCTGAAGGTGGCCCCCAACAAAAGATAAAAATGGGACTGGAGTAATCAATGAATGCAGTGAATGCCTAGTACATATAACCCAAGTTCAATACCTGGCACCATATACAGTCCTTGACTCCTGCCAGTAGTAATTCCTGAGCAGTGTCAGAAGTAAACCCTGACTGGGGCAGGAGAGATAGCATGCAGGTAGGGTGTTTGCCTTGCATGCAGAAGGTTTGAATCCAGCATCCCATATGGTCCCCTGAGCCTGCCAGGAGCGATTTCTGAGCATAGAGCCAGGAGTAACCCCTGAGCACAGCTCTGTGTGACCCAAAAACCAAAAATGAGAAGTAAACCCTGAGGGCCAGCAGGTGTGTGTTGTTCAAAACCATAAAATAAAAACATAAGCTGAAAATGAAAGGCTGAAATAAGGTGCTCCAAGTCAAGAATGGCGAGAAAAAGGCAGGAATGGCTATTCTCTTATCTGAGTAAAAAAAAAAAAAAAAAAAAAAACAAACAAAAAAACAAAAAAAATAAAACCTGGGCTCTTTTTTTGCCTTGCAAGCAGCAGACGCAGGATGCTGAATCCCAGCATCCCATATGGTCCCCAAGCCTGCCAGGAGTGATTTCTGAGCGTAGAGCCAGGAGTAACCCCTGAGTGTTGCCGGTTGTGACCCAAAAAACAAAAAAAAAAAAAAAAATGTCAGAGACACTGTGCAGAAAATTACTACAGAAACAAAAGGCTTATCTCAAATACCTAAAGAAAAACAAAGGCACCTTGAGACTCTGACTCAGACAACCTTGTGGTTACCAACTTCCTGTTACAGAATTTTGGAAAACCGGGTCATTAATCCAACATGCATAAATGTTGGACATGAATTAAAATTCTAATACTATTTTATTTTTCTCTTCATTAAGTCCAAAATACTTATTAGTTGACATGCACCTAGGCTATATTAGACGCTAAACACACAAATGAGCATGTAATCATCATGAGCATTTGCAACTTTAGCACACCAGTGATGCTATGGAAATCCAAACCCTTATTTATATTCACCCCCTTTAAAGTACACTCCTTAAAAACCTTACCCCAAAACCCAGTGCAGAACTCTAAAGAGAATTCATACCCACATTTCAAGCTTGTAGTCTCTCTATTAAAAAAAAAAATCCTACTCTTATCCTTTTATAGAGAACTCACACATGGTGAACAGGGAGCCCATGAGCCACTCCTATCAATTACTGGGCAATTAGTCACTAAAGTGCAATTCCAGGGCACAAAAGTAAATTGGTGCTCAAGTCTTGTGCTGTCTAGACAATCAGGGTTACCTAAATAGTGCTGGTGTAGGACCCCCACAGCTATTCTGTGACTAAAAAAATCATAGGGGAGCCATATGCCAGGAATTAAACTATCTTTCCAACCCTCTACAGTGCCTATCCTTCATCTTTTGTGGGAAAGGGGCAAGACCCAATTATGCTCAGGGCTTACTCCTGGTTCTGTCCTCAGGAATCACTACTGTAGTGTTCACGGTACCCATTTGTAATGTCAGGGTCAGCTGTATGCTAGGCAAGAACATTAAGTCATATTCTATCTTTCTGGTCCCTGAATTCTTTCTCCTACGAAGGCAAAGAACATGGCTTTTGAAGTGGAGGTCAGTTTCACATCTCTTTTTGAACTAACCACAATAAGTATTCCACTTTCACAGCTCCTCTTGAACATAGTTCTGGAAGTCTTAAAAGGAATTATGCGGGGCCGGGCGGTGGCGCAAGAGGTAAGGTGCCTGCCTTACCTGCGCTAGCCTTGAACGGACCGCGGTTCGATCCCCGGCGTCCCATATGGTCCCCCAAGCCAGGAGCAACTTCTGAGCTCATAGCCAGGAGTAACCCCTGAGCGTTACTGGGTGTGGCCCAAAAAAAAAAAAAAAAAAAAAAAAGGAGTTGTTTAAAAGGGACCGGGTAGGTGGCGCTGGAGGTAAGGTGTCTGCCTTGCAAGCGCTAGCCAAGGATCAGGACCGCGGTTCGATCCCCTGGCGTCCCATATGGTCTCCCCAAGCCAGGGGCGATTTCTGAGCACAAGCACATAGCCAGGAGTAACCCCTGAGCGTCAAACGGGTGTGGCCCAAAAACCAAAAAAAAAAAAAAAAAAAAGGAATTATGCAAGATAAAAGCAATCCAAACTAAAAGCTATTAGCAGAAGAAAATATATGCAGAAAAGCCTAAAATTCCACAAAGGTTACTAGAAATAGTGAGCTCAGTAAATGAGCAGGATACAAAAATCAGTACACATAAATCTGTTGAAATCCATACACAATAAATTAGACTGGACAGAAGGGCACATCCTTTGCAGGCATCTTGAGATTCCCCCCCTCCCCAACAGATTAGTCCTGGAGGGTCCTCAGCACCAATGAGTTGAGCCTGGGGTGCCCAGCACCATGGACCTTGAGCAACCAAAAGAATATTCAAGATCGGGGCTGGCGAGGTGGCGCTAGAGATAAGGTGTCTGCCTCGCAAGTGCTAGCCAAGGAAAGGACCACGGTTCAATCCCCCGGCGTCCCATATGGTCCCCCAAGCCAGGGGCAATTTCTGAGTGCGTAGCCAGGAGTAACCCCTGAGCATCTAACGGGTGTGGCCCGAAAAACCAAAAAAAAAAAAAAAAAAAAAAAAGAATATTCAAGATCAAGCACTGGTGCCAGAAAGGTAGCACAACGGTAGGGTGCTTGCCTTGCACACAGCTGATCCAGGATGAATGGTGGTTCGAATCCCGGCATCCCCTATGGTCCCCGAACCTGCCAGGATTTCTGAGCGTAGAGCCAGGAGTAACCCCTGAGCACTGCTGGGTGTGACTCAAAAACAAACAAACAAACAAACAAAATTTCCATATAACTATACAAATCTATTTCTGGGCATATATCCAAAAGGTTTTAAGGGGCCAGAATGATAGTACATCTCCAGCCCACCAAAAATGATCTGAATGCAGAGCCAGGAGTAAACCTGAGCACCATGTGTGACCCCAAAACAAAAATAAACAAAAGCAAGAACTAAAGAGAAATGTTTAAACAAAAATTATATTTCTGGATCATCACTTCTGGTAGTGCTTAAAGGACCATGCTGGGGATAATGTCTGGATAGGCCACAAGAGGCAAACAAACATCCTACCTGCCCCTATTTCTCCAGCCCCTTTTACTTGTCTCAGTGAATTTACCTACTTCATATAGCTATTATGAAATATTTGTCCTTTGTTTTTTCCCTATTTTTACTTCAAATAACATCTAAGTTTCATTCATAGTTTCTTATCAAAACTTCCTTTCTTTAAAAATGGAGAGTTATAAATCAAAGGGTAGGGTATTTGTCTTGCACGTGGCTGACCCAGGTTCACTCCCCAGCAACTCATATAGTCAATCTCCCAAGCATCACCAGGAGTGATCCCTGAGCACCACCAAGTGTGACCCAAAAACAATTTACCAAGACAGAACTGCAGAAATGGGGCTGGAGAAACAGCATAGAGATAGCATGCAGAAGGATGATGGTTTTAATCTCAGCATCCCATATGGTCCCCCAAACCTGCCAGAAGCAATTTCTTTTATTTTCTTTTTAAGCCAGTCAAATTGAGCAGTGGGGGGATTTATATACCAACTTTTGTGATACTAACAATAAGTTCTGATAAACCACTGCCATCAGACCAGCCATGAGCAATTTCTGAGCGTAAAGCAAGGAGTAACCCCTGAGCACTGCCTGATGTGACCCAAAAACAAACAAACAAAAAAAAAAAAGACCCTGTTGTAGGTTGAACTATAGTCTCCAAAAGATATGTTTACCCAAAAATCTCAGAATGTGAACTTTTGCAATAAACTACTTTACAGATATAATTCTATTACATAAGAACCTTAAAATGAGATTATCCTGGATTAGGGTTGGTCATAAAACTATGAAGCGACATTAGAAGAGACACAGAAAGGGGCCGGAGAGATAGCATGGAGGTAAGGCATTTGCCTTGCATGCAGAAGATCGGTGGTTCGAATTCTGGCATCCCATATGGTCCCCCGAGCCTGCCAGGAGCGATTTCTGAGCGTAGAGCCAGGAGTAACTCCTCAGCACTGCCGGGTGTGACCCAAAAACCAAAAAAAAAAAAAAAAAAAAAAAAAAAGAGACACAGAAAGCAATCGGAAGGAAAAAAAATTATAAATTTACTTGAGGGACCAGAGCAATAGTACTGAGGATCAGGCACTTGCCTTGCATGCAGCCAACCCAGGTTCAATCCTCAGCACCCTATATGGTCTCTGAGCCTGCCCGGAGTAATTTCTGAGCACAGAGAAAGTAGTAACTCCTGAGCACTGCCAAGCATGACCCAAAACCAAAATAAATACAGATATATATAAAAACTTACACAGTCACAAATGCAGACCACAGGGAGCAAGGCTAGAGCAGTACCTCAGAGGTAGAACTAACTTTGCCATGTGAGGCCCAGGGTTTCATCACCATATCACAAAAAAGTAAAAAAGAACACACACCTGTGCTACCTTCAGAGAGAGCATTGCTCTGTCAACACCCTGATTCTGTACATCCTAGCCTCCAAAATTGTGAAAGAATAAATTTCTAGGTTGTTGTTTCATCTGACAGTGCTAGATTGAACTCAAATCTCATAAATAGGAAAGTCCATGATTTGCTGCTGAGCCAAATCCCAACTATTTTTAATTTAAGTTCGTTTGGAGTTTAAGTGAAGAGTTCATTTTTAGGCCACACCAGATGTGCTTATGGCTCAATCCTAGCTGTGTGTTCAGGTATCATTCCTGGCAAGGCTCAGGGGACCATATGGCAGTGCCCAAGATAGAGCCCAGGCCAGCTGCTTGCAAAGTGCTTTCACCACATACAATTTCTCAGGCACCATGTCTTCTGTCTTTTTGTTTGTTTTTTGTTTTTGGCCCACACCATTGATGCTCAGGGGTTACCTCCTGGCTATGCACTCAGAAATCGCTCCTGGCTTGGGGGACCATATGGGACACAGGGATTAAACCGCGGTCTGTCCTAGGCTAGCGCTTCAAGGCAGACACCTTACTTCTAGTCCCCATGTCTTCTGTCTTAAGCAATCAATCTTATAATGATTTATCATATCTCTAGAAAAATAAAGACTATTTTTGGTATATGGATATGGTATGCTACTGTATTAAGCAACTAAAAATTTGGAAGTAGGGGCCAGAGAAATAGCACAGTGGTAGGGCATTTGCCTTGCACACAGCCAATCCAGGACAGATGGTGGTCGAATCCTGGCATCCCACTGGTCCCCCAAGCCTGCCAGGAGTGACTTCTAAGCACAGAGCCAGGAGTAACCTCTGAGCCCTGCTGGTGTGACCCAAAACAAAAATAAATCAATATAAAAAAGAAAAAATTGAAAGTAACTTTAATATTAAGATAAGTTGTCGGGACTAGAGAGATAGCATGGAGGTAAGGCATTTGCCTTGCATGCGGAAGGACAGCGCTTCAAATCCCAGCATCCTACATGGTCCCCTCGAGCCTGCCAGGAGCAATTTCTGAGCGTAGTAGCCAGGAATAACCCCCGAGCGCTGCCAGGTGTGACCCAAAAACCAAAAAAAAAGAGAATACGTTTTGTCACAGCAAACATCATACCCAACGGTAAGAAATTTAAAGAATTTCCTCTAAGATCAGGAACAAGAAAAAGTTTCAAGTTGCCATCTCTCACCACATTATTCAATATAGTATTGTAGGTCCTTATTAAGTAAGCAAAAAAAGTTATTAAAAGCATCCAGATTGAATAAAGTCATCGATTGAAGCTGGAGTGATAGCACTGCGGTAGGGTGTTTGCCTTGCACGTGGCTGCCCAAGACAGACCTCGATTCAATCCCCAGTGTCCCATGTGCCCCCCCCCCCCAAGTAGCAAGTAGCGAGGAATACCCCCTGAGCATCACCAGTGTATGAACCCCGGAGTAACACCAGGTGTGGCCCAAAACAAACAAAGTAATTAAATTTTCACTACTTGTAGTTGATCTTAGAAAACCCTAGAGACCACCCAAAAAAGCACCACCAATTAACTACAAAATCAACATATAGATAATCATGGCATTTCTATATTAAGCAATAAAATAGGAGAGAAATTGAAAACTATCCCATTGACAACATTGCCTCAAAAAAATTACCTAGGGGCCCGGAGAGATAGCACAGCAGGGTGTTTGCCTTGCAAGCAGCCAATCCAGGACCAAAGGTGGCTGGTTCGAATCCTGGTGTCCCATATGGTCCCCCGTGCCTGGCAGGAACTATTTCTGAGCAGAGAGCCAGGAGTAACCCCTGAGCACCTGCGGGTGTGGCCCAAAAACAAACAAACAAAAAAATTTACCTAGGTTCTGCTAAACGAAAGAGGTGAAAGATTTACATAATGCAGCACTGAAGGATAACACAGCAGGTAGGATATTGCCTAGCACGCAGCAGACTGACCCGGGGATTCAATTTGATCCCCAATCCCCAATCGGGGCATATTCCATATGGTACCTCCCAGCCTGTCAGGAGGAACGTTGGAGCACTGAGCCTGGGGTACTGATCCAAAAGTAAACCCGAGCGGCAACGTTGTGGGCCAAAAAGCAATCAATCAATCAGTCAAGTAACAGGTTAAGAGAAATGACACAATGAAATGAAAACACAGACCCTATTTATGGATCATAATAACCATTTTTTGTGTGTGTGGTTTTTTTTGGATCACACCCGGCAGTGCTCAGGGGTTATTCCTGGCTCCAGGCTCAGAAATTGCTCCTGGCAGGCACGGGGGACCATTTGGGACGCCGGGATTCGAACCGATGACCTCCTGCATGAAAGGCAAACGCCTTACCTCCATGCTATCTCTCCGGCCCCAGTAACCATTTTTTTTTTAAGTATTTGGTTTTTGGGTCACACCCGGCAGTGTTCAGGAGCAACTCCTGGCAGGCTCGGGGGACCATCTGCATGTCGAGCCACGGTCCTTCTGCATGCAAGGCAAATGCCCTACCTCCATGCTATCTCTCCAGCCCTGCAGAATAACAATTCTACTCAAAGTAATATTTTCTACTCAAAGTAATATTCAGATTCAATGCAATTCCTATAAAAGTGACAATTCCTATTAAAATGACATTTGTTTTTTTGGTTTTTGGTTCACATCTAGCAATGTTCAGTGGTTACTCCTGGCTCTACGCTCAGAAACTGCTCCTGACAAGCTTGGGGGACCATATGGGATGCCTTGATTCGAACCACAGTCCCTCATGCAAGGCAAACACCCTATCTCCACGATAACTCTCCGGCCCACAATGATGTTCTTTTAAGACAAAGACCTAATGCTGTTGAAATTTATGTATAGTAATAAAATCTCTGAACAGCTAAAGCAATCCTAGGAAAAGATATGGTAAGTTTCTCTTTCTCCAACTTTAAATTACATTTTAATGTTATAATAATATAAACAGTGTGGTATTGAAATAAAGAGAGATGCCGAGACCAAGTAAATGAACAACTTATCTTTGACAAACGAGCAAAGATACAAGCTAAGACAATCATTTACTAAAATTATTAGCTGGTTTCAGTCAATTTCAACAGAAGACAGACCACAGACAGTCATCCGAAAAGAATAATCATGTGAATTCCCTTTGTATACAGGTATACAAGGCTTTTCAAAATATCGTAGCAACGGGGCCAGCGAGGTGGCGCTAGAGGTAAGGTGTCTGCCTTGCAAGCGCAAGCCAAGGAAGGACCGCGGTCCGATCCCCCAGCGTCCCATTTGGTCCCCCCAAGCCAGGGGCAATTTCTGAGCGCTTAGTCAGGCGTAACCCCTGATCATCAAACGGGTGTGGCCCAAGAAAAAAAAAATACCACCAGTCCATGCTGATAAAACAGGGACCATCACAAATTTTAAAAAGGCGTTTGTTTAACTTCTAGAAGTATAGGCTGAAAAATGCTAATATTCAGCTACGAAAGTGTGCTATACTTCAGTGAAATAGAAAAATTACTAAAAAGACATAGCCAAAGATAGAGGCAGAGGCCAGTGAAGTAGTCCTCTAAAGGGTCTATGAAGACTCAAAGGTCTCACATAGAAAATAAGGTCACAGAAAATTAAGTCTCATTGGGATGATAGATCCATTTTCTTTCTTCTATTATTTCTTTTTTTTTTGGGGGGGGGGCACACCCGTTTGATGCTCAGGGGTTACTCCTGGCTAAGCGCTCAGAAATTGCCCCTGGCTTGGGGGGACCATATGGGACGCCGGGGGATCAAACCTCGGTCTTTCCTTGCTAGCGCTTACAAGGCAGATGCCTTACCTCTAACGCCACCTCACCAGCCCCTCTTCTATTACTTCTTTTTTTTTTTTTTTTCTTCTATTACTTCTATGCAAAATGTAAACTACCTATCCTTTGCTGCCCTACAAGTGCGTATTCGGCAAAAAACTTATTTTCTGATTTTGCAGGACCACAGAAAATGGGAAGTTTTATTCCACTTGGGTCATATTTAGAATCCACCCATTACTTATTCAAGATGAAGCATATACTGAGATTTGAAGTTTTGAACTGATATTTAGCTGAGACTTTTAAGAGTTCGTTAAGAAGGGGCCGGGCGGTGGCGCTGGAGGTAAGGTGCCTGCCTTGCCTGCGCTAGCCTAGGACGGACCGCGGTTCGATCCCCCGGCGTACCATACGGTCCCCCAAGAGCAACTTCTGAGCACATAGCCAGGAGTAACCCCTGAGCGTCACAGGGTGTGGCCCAAAAACCAAAAAAAAAAAAAAGAGTTCGTTAAGAAAACAGTTTGAGGAGCAGGGAAAAAAAGAAAACAGTTTGAGACTTCAGAGGATGAGCATTGAGACGAATGTATTTTGCATATGGGATGAACATGAAGTTTGGAGAATCAAAGTACAAACTGTAGTTGGTTAAAGTGTAATCTCTAATAATTAAGTCTACCTAGAAACTTAATATTAGAGCAATATGGGTCTTCACAGAGGTAATTAAGGTAAGGATCTTTTTTTTTTTTTTTTTTTGGTTTTTGGGCCACACCCGTTTGACGCTCAGGGGTTACTCCTGGCTATGTGCTCAGAAATCGCCCCTGGCTTGGGTGGACCATATGGGACGCCGGGGGATCAAACCGCGGTCCTTCCTTGGCTAGCGCTTGCAAGGCAGACACCTTACCTCCAGCGCCACCTACCCGGCCCCAAGGTAAGGATCTTAAGATGAAACCTTCAGGGGCCGGACGGTGGCGCTAATGGTAAGGTGCCTGCCTTGCCTGCTCTAGCCTCGGACGGCGGTTCGATCCCCCGGCGTCCCATATGGTCCCCCAAGCCAAGAGCGACTTCTGAGCGCATAGCCAGGAGTAACCCCTGAGCATCACCGGGTGTGGCCCAAAAACCAAAAAAAAAAAAAAAAAAAAGATGAAACCTTCATGAATTACAATAGGCTGTACCTACAAACAAAAATATCCTTAAATGGCATGGAGGTAGGGTGTTCGCCTTGCATGCAGAAGGTCGGTGGTTCAAATACCAGCATCCCATATGGTCCCCCCCAAGCCTGCCAGGAGTGATTTCTGAGCATAGAGCCAGGAGTAACTCCTGAGTGCGGCTGAGTGTGACCAAGAACAAAAAAAAAAAGAAAAGAAAAGAAAAGAAAAGAAAAGAAAAGAAAAGAAAAGAAAAGAAAGAGAAAAAAAAGATCTTAGAAGAGAAGGTCAAATGAAAATTGAAGAGAAACTGGAATCATACTACAATAAATCAAGGTACATATACCGATCTACCAAAAGAATGCAATTTGCTGGTACTTGGATTGTTCTAGAAAGAATCGTGTTGAATAAAATAAAGAGAAACAGCCTCAGAATGATCTCTCTCATAAATGGATATAAAAACTTCCTAGAGGATTATTAAATGCCCAAAAGCAATAGAAATGGGAGTTGGTGGGCCGGGCGGTGGCGCTAAAGGTAAGGTGCGCCTGCCTTGCTTGCGCTTGCCTTGGACGGACCGCGGTTCGATCCCCCGGTGTCCCATATGGTCCCCCAAGCCAGGAGCAACTTCTGAGCACATAGCCAGGAGTAACCCCTGAGCGTTACCGGGTGTGGCCCAAAAACCAAAAAAAAAAAAAAAAAAAAAAAAAAAAAGAAATGGGAGTTGGTAATGGTAAAAACATTGGTAACTATTCAGTTACCAAATCATGTAACAGAAGCATAATTTTCATAGTATCTTAGATTTAGTTTTATATTACATCATGAAATTCCAGGGAGATAGTACAATGGTTAAGGCACTTTTCACATAGCACAACTTAGGTTCCATCCCAATACTGCATGGTATCCCAAGCTCAACCAAGAATGATTCCTCAGCACAAAGACAAGAGTCAACTCTGAGCACTGCCGTGTATGGTTCAAAAACAAAACAAATAATAAACAATGAAACATATTGCTTTTACTTTTAGTATAACTCTACAGTATGCATTTAAGTATATATGACACTTAACTTAATAAAACTACCAGTTGACCTTCTACGGTGGACCATTTCCAAGATGTAGATTTTTGTTAAAACCCTCCTGAGGTTGAGTCCTCAGATACTATAGAAAATGCAAAGGCCAGAGCCGGAGAGATAGCATGGAGGTAAGGCGTTTGCCTTTCATGCAGAAGGACGGTGGTTTGAATTCCAGCATCCCAAATGGTCCCCTGTGCCTGCCAGGGGCAATTTCTGAGCAGAGAACCAGAGTAACCCCTGAGCACTGCCGGGTGTGACCCAAAAACCAAAAACCAAAAAGAAAAAGCAAATACAAAGGCCAAGATCCAGGATGAGGAAGAAATTCCTCCCAACCAGCAAATAATATTTGCTGGTAAATAACTTAAAGATGGACGTACTCTTCCATCTCCTTTTGAGACTTCAGCATGGTGCTAAGAAAAGGAAGAAGTCGTTCTTATGCCACTCCCAAGAAGAATAAGCATAAAAGAAAGTAAGTTAAACTGGCTATCCTAAAATACTACAAGGTGAATGAAAATGGCAAAATCAGTTGCCTTCCCAAGGGAATTCCCTTTCTTCCCCAAAACTTACTACCGTGCCTATGCAAAAAAAAAAAGGGGGGGGGACACAAAACCTGCCACACCAGGACTCTTTTTTTTTTTTCTTTCTTCTTCCACTTTTTTCTTTCTTTTTCACTCTTGTGGTTATTATTCGGTGATTTTTTGTTGCTGGGTGTATTTTTTTTCTTTTTTTTTTTTTGGTAGTTGTTATCTTTTTTTGTTTGATTTTGTTTTGGTTTTGGTTTTATTTGTTTTGTTTTTTTCTTTTCTTTGTCTTCCTCCAGCAGAACCAAACAACTTGAATCACCTTGTTCTGCCTCATGAATTGAGGGAGAAAATAAAAATAAACTGTACCAAGACCAAACAGCCATATGAACATATAAAAATGATCTCCTTGGGGCCGGAGAGATAGCGTGGAGGTTAAGGCATTTATTTGCCTTGCATGCAGAAGGACGGTGGTTTGAATCCCAGCATCCCATATGGTCCCCTGAGCCTGTCAGGAAAAATTTCTGAGCATAGAGCCAGGAGAAAACCCTGAACGCTGCCAGGCATGACCCAAAAAACAAAACAAAACAAAACAAAACAAAACAAAACAAGAAAATGATCTGCTTAAACATCAAACCTAAAGTCACCACAGAATAGACACCATGTCTACAAGCTATACACAGAGGGGAACATTTTCACTAACACTGGGCGGGGGAGACAAAGGGGAGATATGAGACACATACTTGGAAATGAGGTGGAGGGAGGACAACTCTAGTGGTGGGAATGGCCCTGGTTCATTGTCACTATGTACCATAAATACTACTGTGAAAGATTTGTTATTCACTCTCTAGTTACAATAAAAGTTATGATCAAAAAAAAATTTTGGCTGCCTTCGCGGAGAATGCCGCTCAGATGAATGTGGTGCTGAAGTTCTTTTTTTTTTTTTTTTTTTTTTTTTGGTTTTTGGGCCACACCCTGTGACGCTCAGGGGTTACTCCTGGCTATGCGCTCAGAAGTTGCTCCTGGCTTCTTGGGGGACCATATGGGACGCCGGGGGATCGAACCGCGGTCCGTCCTAGGCTAGCGCAGGCAAGGCAGGCACCTTACCTCCAGCGCCACCACCCGGCCCGGTGCTGAAGTTCTTATGGCTAGCAACTTAGACAGACATTATTGTGGCAAATGCTGTCTGACCTGTTGTTTCAACAAACCAGAAGACAAATGATAACCTGTATGAGTTAATAAAGGGCATGCATGAGCTTTAACATTAATTGGCATGTTTTGGTCCATTGATTAAAGAATGATTTTTAAACATAAAAATAAATAAAACTACCAGTTCAGAGATGTAAAGAAAAATAAGCACATACCCAAGACTTCAAACACTCTATATGCTAGAGTATTGTACATACCTCTAGAAATTCTCAGTCAAAAGCCAAAGGAATTCCTCAGTGGCTTAGAACATCAGCCACATGTACCTAGTACAGTACTGCAGCTTCTTATTTGAGTCAAATGCTCTGTGAGCCCAAGTGCCTTTCCTGACCTCTGTCATATCACAGCCTGGTGTGTATGCTTATGTATAAGCACCAAAAAAGTCTACGATCTCCAGACAGCATTATAACTTAAAGATGTACAAGTAGGGACCAGAGAGATAGATAGAGATAGGGCATTTGCCTTGCATGCAGAAGAACGGTGGTTCGAAACTCGGCATCCCATATGGTCCTCTAAGCCTACCAGGAGCAATTTCTGAACATAGAGCTAGGAGTAACCCAAGTGCTGCTGGGTATGACCCAAAAACCAAAAAAAACAAAGATGTACAAGTTCAACAGCCTTCTGTTCAACCCACTGTGAGCATAGGCATAAGTAATGAAGTACAATGGAAATGTGTGTGAGCACAATAGGATTGAAACCTTGAATGAACAAGGCAGTGTATGATCACCTCCACAAGATAACCCCCAATGAGCACCATTGAATACACAAACACCACAGCCAAAAGTATATGCAGGGGCCGGAGAGATAGCATGGAGGTCAGGTGTTTGCCTTGCATGCAGAAGGACAGTGGTTCGAATCCAGGCATCCCATATGGTCCCCCGAGCCTGCTAGAAGCCTGCTAGAAGCCTGCTAGGATTTCTGAGCGTAGAGCCAGGAGTAACCCGAGTGCTGCCGGGTGTGACACAAAAACCAAAAAAAAAAAAAAGCGTATATGCAGCAACAGGTCATCACAACACCAACAACAGCAAAAATGAAGGGTTGATTTTTTTTTTTAAGTTTGTTTTGGCATCGTTCTTCAAGCCCACTCTACCCAACCCGACCATATCAGGTAACAAGGATTGAACCCAGGTCTATCGGGTACAAGGCAAGTGCACTCCCACTGTGCTATCTCTCACCCCCCCAATGGGGTGTTTTTTAAATGCTTTTTTAAAAAAGCATTCTAGGATCCAGAGAGATAATACAGGGGAAAAGGCATTGCCTTGCGTGTGTCAAATCCAGTTAAATCTCTAGAACTGCATACAGTTGCCCAAGCATCACGAGGAATCACTTCCGATCAGAGCAAGGAAAAGCTTCTGAACATTGCCAAGTATGGACCAAACCCTCCTCCCTGGAAAAAAAGCATTCTGTGTATTAGGAAAAAGTTTGCTTAGATACTTCATTTGTGGTAAAATGGAGAGTAATTAACTCAAGCTTCTGGGAAGACAAAAAGGTTATTAAAATGGTATTAAAATAATATTTAAAGAACTGGAGATGGGGCCGGAGAGATCGGACAGCAGTAGGAAGTTTGCCTTACAAGCTGCCAACCCAGGACCAGCATTGGTTCAAATCCCGGCATCCCGTATGGTCCCCGTGATATCTGAGCAGACAGCCAGTAGTAACCCCTGAGCACAGCACAAAAACCAAAAACAAAAACCTGAAGAGATAGTACAATGAGTAGGGAGCTTGCCTTGCATGCAGCAGACCCAGGTTCAATTCCCAGCAACCCATATGGTCTCTCACACATCACCAGTAATAATTTTTTTTTTTTTGGGTTTTTGGTTTTTGGGCCACACCCAGCAGTGCTCAGGGGTCACTCCTGGCTATCTGCTCAGAAATAGCTCCTGGCAGGCACGGGGGACCATATGGGACACCAGGATTCAAACCAACCACCTCTGGTCCTGGATCTGCTGCTTGCAAGGCAAATGCCGCTGTGCTATCTCTCCAGGCCCACCAGTAATAATTTCTAAGGGCAGAACCAGGTGTAACCCCTGAGCACTGCTGGGTGTGGCCTAAAAACAACATAAAAAACACCTTATATGCTATCGTAAAATGCATTTCTCAGTAAAATAATTCAGTAAACTCATACTTAAATCATCTGAGTATTTAAAGGAAATGTCAGTCTTCTGACTACAGAAGACCATTTAAAAATGGTGGCTAGTCTATTATAGAGCATTTAAGTATTTTATAATTATCCACGGGTGTTACAATTTTATATTCACCTTCTCATACATTTTGGGGGGGGGGGGAGAATCCTTCTCTAGCAGTGCTTGGTAATACTATACCCAATTGAACAGTCTTGTATTTTCTGTCCTTTTTGTTTTTTGTTTTGGGGCCACACCCAGCTGTGCTCAGAAAGGAAAAGTGCCTTATCCACAGTGCTACTGCTCCACCCCTCTGTCTTATAAAATAATCATATACTTACTATTTGCAAAGATGTTTTAATCTCAAAGAGGGCCTGAGAGTACAGAAGGTAAGGTGCTAGCCTGGCAGGCAACTGACCTAGTTCAATCCCCAGCATCCCCAAGGTCCCCAAGTGCATAGCCAAAACTAACCTCTGAGCATCACTGAGTGGGGCTCAAAGACCAAGAAAACAAATTTATCTCAAATAATTTAATTTTTAATTTATTTAAATTTAATTTAATTTTTAGATTATTTAAAAAAAAGGTTTATTTCATGTTTCTTGAGAAATGATTCACATAAATTTAACTGAAATACAATTCTTTTTTTTCCTTTATGTTTTTTGGGGCCACACCCAGCAATTCTCAGCTTATTCCTAGCTATGCTCAGGAAACATCCTGGCAGTGCTTAGAATCATAAGCAGTGCCAAGAATCTAACCAAGGCTGGTCACAAGTTTGGAAAGTATATTTTGGGGGGTATTTCCCCAGCAATGCTCAGGGGCTATTCCTGTTTCTACACTCCTGGTATTACTTCTGGCAGTCCTTGGGGGATAAAATGGGATGCCAGGGAAGGAACCCAGGTAAGGTGGTTATGCAAGGCAAATACCAGACATGTTGTTCTATCATCATTATCATTACAGTCCCAGGAGAAGACTCTTAAACCTCATGTTATCTGTCCAATGCCACTTTATTTTAATCAAGAATTCTAGATATGGAGGCCAGAGAGATAGCACAGCGATAGGGTGTTTGTTTGCCTTGCACTTAGCTGACACGGGATGGACCCGCATTCAATCCCCAGCATCCCAAATGGTCCCACAAACTTGCCAGCAGCAATTTCTGAGCACAGAGCCAGGAGTAACCCAAGTGCCACTGGGTGTAACCCTAAAGCCAAAAAAAAAAAAAAAATGTAGAATGGGGTCTTCAACAGAAATGGGGTATTTTATAGAACAAGTAAGTATAATGCTGAGGCCGGAGAGAGAGCATGGAGGTAGGGTGTTTGCCTTGCATGAAGGAGGACCGTGGTTTGAATCCCGGCATCCTATGTGGTCCCCCAAGCCTGTCAAGAGCGATTTATTTCTGAGCGTAGAGTCAGGAATCACCCGAGCACTGCCGGGTGTGACCCAAAACAAAACAAAACAAAACAAAACAAAAAGTATAATGCATTCCTTTATTTCCCTTCTTTCTTTTTTAGGACCACCTAGTAGGAGCCATTTCTGGTGGTATTAGGGGACAATAATTAACCCAGAGCTCCTATATGTAAAGCATGCATGACTCTAGTGTTCTGAGTTAAGTAGAGATACATTCTTTTTTTTTTGTTTTGTTTTTTGTTTTTTGTTTTTGTTTTTGTTTTTGGGCCACACCCTGTGACGCTCAGGGGTTACTCCTGGCTATGCGCTCAGAAATTGCTCCTGGCTTCTTGGGGGACCACATGGGACGCTGGGGGATCGAACCGCGGTCTGTCCTAGGCTAGCGCAGGCAAGGCAGGCACCTTACCTCCAGCGCCACCGCCCGGCCCCACATTCTTTTTTTGTTTGTTTGTTTGTTTGTTTGCTTGTTTGTTGAATTTTTTTTTTTGAGGGGGTGGATTTTGATTTGTGATTTTGGTTTTTGGGCCACACCCAGCACTATTCAGGGACGACTCTTGGCTATGCACTAAGCTGACTAAGGGGACCATCTAGGATGTCAGAGACTGAACCCAGGTCAGCTGTATGCAAAGTCAACACCATATCTACTATATTATCACTCCGGCACCCCGAGACCCATTTTTTTTTTTTTTTTGGTCACACCCGGCGGTGCTCAGGGGTTACTCCTGGCTGTCTGCTCAGAAATAGCACCTGGCAGGCACGGGGGACCATATGGGACACTGGGATTCGAACCAACCACCTTTGGTCCTGGATCGGCTGCTTGCAAGGCAAACACCGCTGTGCTATCTCTCCGGGCCCGAGACCCATTTATTAAAGTAAATAATTTACAAGCATACATGTGAACTACAAATATTCGTTTTCAGTGGCCAGTTTCTAACTTGACATCTGACACACAGAAACATGCTCTCTACCATGGAACAACAACCTTCATTCTGAATTGAAAAAATACTGTGGAGAAGGGCCACACTCAGGGGCCCAGGTACTGCCAAGAAATCACACTGGGTTCTGTCTCATGCAAAGCAGATACAACATCCCCTGTACTATTATTCTGGCCCCATGATTTACAAACCAGTTTTGCTTTGTTTTGAAGTGGTACTCAGGGTCCCCCATGCCAGCCAGGAGCTATTTCTAAGCAGAGAGCCAGGAGCGCTGCTGAGTGTGGCCCAGAAAACAAAAACAAAAAAAATCACTCCTGAGAGTATCAGGGACCTGTATGTGGTACAGGGAATCTAATCAAGATCTGTCATATGCAAGGCAAGCACCTTACCTACCCTAATCTTATCATCTCTCCAGCAACTATAATTAATAATACATCACCAAGGGGCCGGGCGGTGGCGCTGGAGGTAAGGTGCCTGCCTTGCCTGCGCTAGCCTAGGACAGACCGCGGTTCGATCCCCCGGTGTCCCATATGGTCCCATAAGAAGCCAGGAGCAACTTCTGAGCGCATAGCCAAGAGTAACCCCTGAGCGTCACAGGGTGTGGCCCAAAAAAAAATAATAGTAATAATACATCACCAAGTTATCAAAATGACAAAATATATGAAAGTTCAATTAATAATTTTATTTTTGGGGCCAGAGAGATAGCATGGAGGTAAGGTGTTTGCCTTGCATGCAGAAGATCGGTGGTTCGAAACCCATATGGTCCCCCCAGCCTGCCAGGAGTGATTTCTGAGCATAGAGCCAGGAGTAACTCAACTCCTGAGTGCTGCCGGGTGTGACCCAAAAACCAAAAAAAAAAAAAATAATAATTTTATTTTTACGTTTACATTTTATTATAAAAGACAGTAACAAGGGACTAGAACAATAGCACAGCAGTAGGCATTTGCCTTGCAAGCAGCCAATCCGGGTTCACTTCCAAGCACCCCATATGGTCCCCCAAGTCTGAGAGAAATTTTTTTTTTTTTTTTTGGTTTTTGGGCCACACCTGGCAGTCCTCATCTTGGTTGTTTCCAATAGCGCTGCAATGAATATAGGTGAGGAAGCTCAATTTTCAGTTTCTGGAGGAATCTCCATTATCGCTTTTTTTTTTTTTTTTTTTTTTTGGTTTTTGAGCCACACCCGGTGGTGCTCAGGGGTTACTCCTGGCTGTCTGCTCAGAAATAGCTCCTGGCAGGCACGGGGGACCATATGGGACATCATGGGACATCGGGATTCGAATCAACCACTTTTGGTCCTGGATCGGCTGCTTGCAAGGCAAACACCACTGTGCTATCTCTCCGGACCGGAGAAATTATTTCTGAGCACAAAGCCAGAAGTAACCCCTGAGCGCTGCAAGGTATAGCCCCAAAACAAAACAGTAACGGGACTGGAGAGCTTACCTTCTTTACAATAAACCCATATTCTATCTGTGACACCCCATATGATCCCCCAAAGTCACACCAGGAGTGATCCCTGAGCGCAGAACCAAAGCCAGCCCTATGAACCACCAGGTGTGGTCCAAAAATACCAACAAAATACAGTAACAAATCTAAAACAAAACTTCATTAATCCCAGCAGAATAAAAGTTTTCTATTCATTGTCCTTGTTTTTCATTCCTTGTTGTATTGTTATTAAAACAGAGAAAATTTTCAGTATGTATTTTCACTAAAAATTGTGTAAGGGGGCCAGAGCGGTGGCACAAGCAGTAAGGCATCTGCCTTGCGTGCACTAGCCTAGGGCAAACCACAGTTCAATTCCCCTGGCGTCCCATATGGTCCCCCAAGCCAGAAGCAGCAATTTCTGAGCACATAGCCAGAAGTAAGCCCTGAGCGTCACTGGGTATGGCCCAGAACAAAAAATAAAAAAAACGGGGCCGGAGAGATAGCATGGAGGTAAGGCGTTTGCCTTTCATGCAGAAGGTCATCGGTTCGAATCCCGGCGTCCCATATGGTCCCCCGTGCCTGCCAGGAGCGATTTCTGAGCATGGAGCCAGGAATAGCCCCTGAGCGCTGCCGGGTGTGACCCAAAAACCACAAAAAAATAAATAAATAAATAAAAAATAAAAAAATAAATAAAAAAAACAAAACAAAACAAAACAAAAGATTGTGTAAGGGCAGCACAGTGAGTTCAAAGGGCTGAAATGCATCCTTTGCATGTAAAAGCCATGTGAACCCTGGTACATATTGGTCCCTACGCCACCACCACCTGGGAGTGGTACACAGAGCTGGGTATAGCAAAAAAAAAAAAAAAAAAACTCATACCACAGTATTCTTCCATTTAACAAAATATTTTTTTGCATTTTCCCTTTTCTTTAACCCTACCCTTGAGGTTAAATATCAATACCTTGCATCGTCCACAACTTTCTTCAATTTCATGCATATACAAGTACAGACACACATGGAGAGTGAACAAAGATCAGTTTGTTTCAGAGAATGGAAATATCCTATTTATATTCAAGCTTTCCTTCTAAGCTCACCAAACATACATACTTCAAATATAGAGAATTTTAAATTTGAAAATAAAACTTTTAGACCAATCAATGTTTACAAATATACTTTCTATGTTAAATTTTTATATAAAACTCTTGGGGGTGTAGCAATAACACAACAGGCAGGGTGTTTGCCTTGCAGGTGACCGACCCTGAGCACTGTTGGGAGTGACCCAAAAACCAAAAAAAAAAAAAAAATTTAAATTAAGGTAACAGATACATAATATTTAATTAATTCAATGTTGGGGCCGGCGAGGTGGCACTAGAGGTAAGGTATCTGCCTTGCAAGCGCTAACCAAGGAAAGATCGCGACCATGGTTCGATCCACCAGCGTCCCATATGGTCTCCCCAAGCCAGGGGAGATTTCTGAGCGCTTAGCCAGGAGTAACCCCTGAGCATCAAACGGGTGTGGCCCAAAAATAAAAATTACTTCAATGTTTTGTGTTGGTTTTTTGGGTTTGGGGCCAAAACTCTGGCAGCACTCAGAGTTATTCCTAGCTCAGCAATCAAAATCACTTCTGGGCAGGGGCCAGAGAGAGATAGCATGGAGGTAAAGCATTTGCATTTCATGCAGAAGATCATCGGTTCGAATCCCAGCGTTCCATATGGTCCCCCGAGCCTGCCAGGAGCGATTTCTGAGCGTGGAGCCAGAAGTAACCCCTAAACGATGCCAGGTGTGACCCCCCCCCCAAAAAAAAGAAAGAAAAAAGAAATCACTTCTGGGCCAGAATGGTAGTACAATAGATACGGTGTTAGCTTTGCATGTGGCCAACCCAGGTTCAATCCCCCCAGCCTGCCAGGAGTGATTCCTGAGCGCAGAGCCACAAGCAAACCTTGAGCACTGTCACCAGGTGTACTGAGGACCATATGCAGAGGATCAAATCAGGTTCAGCCTAGTACAAGGCAAACACTCCGCCTACTGTACTATAGCTCCAACCCCTAAACTCAGGCTTCAAAGCCTACTTTTGGGGTAAGAAAGACAGAGGTCAAGGTGCTTGGCTTTCACACAGCAGAACAGAACCCAGATGAATCCCAAGCAACACATATGGTTCACCTAACACTGCCAGGGTTCACTTCTAAATAGAGGCCTAAATACAGGATAGCTCCTGAACATTACCAACTCCCCTCATTAAAATAAGCTAAAATACACTCTATTATTCAGAACAATTAGACGGAGACTATTAAAATATGCTTCCGCTGAATACACTCTCCCTTTAAATACATTCTTCCATATTCAAATTAGATGGTAACTAAATCTGTATAGAGGAAAACTTGGGGTATAAAACAAAGTTATCAAAGATTTACAAAAGCTCCCAAAGATTAAAAAGCAGGTAATCTGGTTCTGAGGCCTGTCTTTTATGGGGGAGGGGAAGAAAGTAATTGGCCCACACTCAGCATTGCTCAGCGATCATATGAGATGCCAGGGACCACCTGGGTCAGGTGCCTTACATGCTGTAAAGTATACCCCAACTAAAAATACATAAATTGTGACCTTAGCAATAATCTCCACTGCCAACAAGTAAAACTTTTCTTACGAAAAATCAAAAAATAGGGGCTGGAGAGATAGCATGGAGGTAGAGTGCATGCCTTGCAAGCAGAAGGATGGTGGTTCAAATCCTGGCATCCCATATGGTCCCCCCAAGCCTGCCAGGAGCAATTTCTGAGCATAGAACCAGGAGTAACCCAAGCGCTGCCGGGTGTGACCAAAAACAAACAAAAAAATCAAAAAATGTTTCTTAAAAAAAATAAATAGGGCCTGGAGAGATAAAGAGGGCCCATTACAATTGAGGAAATTAAAACCGTAATCAAAAATTTGCCCAAAAACAAAAGCCCAGGCCCTGATGGATTCACAAATGAATTCTTTCAAACCTTTCAAGAGGAACTACTACCAATCCTGGCCAGGCTCTTATATGAAATTGAAAAAACAGGAACACTTCCAAATAGCTTTTATGAAGCCAACATCACCTTAATACCAAAACCAGATAGAGATGCTGCCAAAAAAGAAAATTACAGACCAATATCCCTGATGAACACAGATGCAAAGATCCTCAACAAAATCCTGGCGAACAGGATCCAGTGCCTCATCAAGAAGATCATTCACTTTGATCAAGTAGGTTTCATCCCAGGAATGTAAGGCTGGTTTAACATCCGTAAATCTATCAACATAATACACAACATAAACAACAAGAAAAATAAAAATCACATGGTCATATCAATAGATTCAGAAAAAGCATTTGATAAGGTTCAACACCCATTCTTGATGAAAACTCTCAGCAAGATAGGAATAAAAGGAACCTTTCTCAATATAGTTAAAGCCATCTACAAGAAGCCAATGGCAAATATTATCCTCAATAGAGATAAACTAAAACCCTTCCCTCTAAATTTTGGTACAAGACAAGGCTGTCCTCTCTCACCGCTCCTATTCAACATAGTACTGGAATTACTGGCTATAGCGATTAGGCAAGAAAAAGATATCAAGGGAATCCAGATAGAAAAGGAAGAAGTCAAGCTCTCACTGTTTGCAGATGACATGATACTCTACTTAGAAAACCCTAAAGACTCTACCAAAAAGCTTCTAGAAATAATAGATTCATATAGCAGGCTACAAAATTAACACACAAAAATCAATGGCCTTTTTATATACTAATAATGATAGGGAAGAAATGGACATTAAGAGAACAATCCCATTCACATTAGTGCCACACAAACTTAAATATCTTGGAGTCAACCTGACTAAAGATGTGAAGGATCTATACAAAGAAAACTATAAAACACTGCTCCAAGAAATAAGAGGGGGCCTGGAGAGATCAATCCAGGACCAAAGGTGGTTGGTTCAAATCCCAGTGTCCCATATGGTCCCCCGTGCCTGCCAGGAGCTATTTCTGAGCAGACAGCCAGGAGTAACCCCTGAGCACTGCTAGGTGTGGCCCAAAAACCAAAAAAAAAAAAAGAAATAAGAGAGGACACACGGAAATGGAAACACATACCTTGCTCATGGATTGGCAGGATCAACATCATTAAAATGGCAATACTTCCAAAAGCATTGTACAGATTTCTCTAAAGATACCCATGACATTCTTCAAAGAAGTGGATCAAACACTTCTGAAATTCATTTGGAACAATAAACAACCTCGAATAGCTAAAGCACTCCTTGGGAAAAGGAATATGGGAGGCATTACCTTCCCCAATTTTAAGCTGTATTACGAAGCAATAGTTATAAAAACAGCATGGTATTGGAATAAAGACAGACCCTCAGATCAGTGGAATAGGCTTGAGTACTCAGAGAATGTTCCTCAGACATATAACCACCTAGTTTTTGATAAAGGAGCCAGAAATCCTAAATGGAGAAAGCCTATTCAACAAGTGGTGTTGGCACAACTGGTTAGCCACTTGCAAAAAAGCGAACTCAGATCCCCAGCTAACACCATGTACAAAGGTAAAATCCAAATGGATTAAAGACCTTGATATCAGATCTGAAACTATAAGGTATACAGAACAACATGTAGGTGAGGTGAAACACTCCAGGACATTGAGACTAAAGGCATCTTTAAGGAGGAGACAGCACTTTCCAAACAAGTGGAAGCAGAGATAAACAGATGGGACTATATTAAGCTGGGAAGCTTCTGCATCTCAAAGGAACTAGTGCCCAGAATACAAAGGCCACCCACTGAGTGGGAGAAATTATTCACCCAATACTCATCAGATAAAGGACTAATATCCAAAATTACAAGATACTGACAGAACTATACAAGAAAAAAACAACTAACCCCATCAAAAAATGGGGAGAAATGAACAAACCCTTTGAAAAAGAAGAAAGGCAAATGGCCAAAAGGCACATGAAAAGATGCTCAAAATCACTAATCATCAGGGAGATGCAAATCAAAACCACTATGAGGTACCACCTCACGCCACTAAGATTGGCACACATAACAAAAAAGGAAAACAAGCAGTGCTGGCGGGGATGTGGAGAGAAAGGAACTCTTTTCACTGCTGGTGGGAATGCTGTCTAGTACAACCTTTATGGAAAGCGATATGGAGATTCCTTCACAAACTGGAAATTGAGCTTCCATACGATCCAGCTATACCACTCCTAAGAACATATCCTAGGAACACAAAAATACAATACAAAAATCCCTTCCTTACACCTATATTCATTGCAGCGCTATTTACAATAGCCAGACTCTGGAAACAACCAAGATGCCCTTCAACAGATGAGTGGCTAAAGAAACTGTGGTACATATGGAATACTATGCAGCCGTCAGGAGAGATGGAAGTCATGAAATTTTCCTATACATGGATGTACATGAAATCAATTATGCTGAGTGAAGTAAGTCAGAGGGAGAGAGAAAGATGCAGAATGGTTTCACTCATCTATGGGCTTTAAGAAAAATGAAAAACATTTTTAACAGTATCTCAGAGACAAGAGAGATGAGGGCTGGTAGGTGCAGCTCATGACATGAAGCTCATCACATAGAGTGATGAGTGCAGTTGGAGAGATGACTACACTGAAAACTATCATAACAATGTGAATGAATGAGGGAAGTAGAAAGCCTGTCTCGAGTACAGGTGTGGGGGGGGTGGGGAGGAGGGAGATCTGGGAAATTGGTGGTGGGTATGTTGCACTGGTGAAGGGGGGTGTTCTTTACATGACTGTAATCATACAACTATAATCATGTTTGTAATCACGGTGTTTAAAGGTAATTATAAAAACAATAAAATAAAATAAATAAATAGGGCCCAGAGAGATAGCACAGCGATGTTTGCCTTGCAAGCAGCCGATCCAGGACCAAAGGTGGTTGGTTCAAATCCCGGTGTCCCATATAGTCCCCCGTGCCTGCTAGGAGCTATTTCTGAGCAGACAGCCAAGAGTAACCCCTGAGCACCGCCGGGTGTGGCCCAAAAATAAATAAATAAATAAATAAATAAATAAATAAATAAATAAAATGTATCTTTTGGAGGCCAGAGAGATAGCATGGAGGTAGGACATTTGCCTTGCATGCAGGATGGTGGTTCGAATCCCGGCATCCCATATGGTCCCCCAGTCGTATTTCTGAGTGATTTCTGAGCGTAGAGCCAGGAATAACCCGAGCGCTGCTGCTGTTTTTGTGTGACCCAAAAACCAAAAAAAAAAAAAATATATATATATATATATATATAAATAAATATAAATATATTTTTTTTGACTACCTATTCTGTAGAGGTCACAGATGCTAGAGATGCATAAAGTGTGCAAAAGTTGATGCAAAAAGAACTGTGCCCTTTCTTTTGGAGTTCAATTTAGCAAGTCAGACGATTTAATATAAATCATCTTAATTTTCATAACACAATGCCTAGCAAGAATATAGCTCATCAACTGCCCTAAGACCTCAACAACTTTTTTTTTAACAACTTATTTTAACTCTTAATTATATAGGTCAAAGGGACTAACCATCAAATACACAATACCATGTCACTGGCATGATTTTCAATTAAATCATTTAAGGTCACTGTCTAGTCCTGGGTAATTAAAATGCCTCAGGCAGTTGAATTATTTTAAAAGGTATTTCATGGACTATAAAGATAGGACAGGAAGTAGGGTTCTGCTTTTGCAAGCACAATCAATCCCCCACTCTCCAAGAGATCCCCCAAGAACAGCCAGGAGTGATCTGAGTCCAGAGAACCCAAAGTAAGCCCTTAGGACAATATAGCAACATCCCCTACACCAAAAAAAATATTTCGCCAATAGTTCCCAATACTCTACCTAGATGAAATGTATGAAATCTACACATAAACTATTAGTTTGTCTTGTTGAAATTTTATCTTTTTTTCTTTTTGGGTGGGGGAAGAGGGAGAGTTATATCTAGTGATGTGCAGGAGCTACTCCTTGCTATGGTTGGAGATCATGTGGTGCCAGGAATAAAACGCGGGTGCAGGGGCTATAGAGATATTACAGCAGTGAAGGCCTTGTATCATTAAGGTCCCAAACATCACTAGTGGTCACTACTCAGCACAAAGTCAAATCAGCCCCTGAGCACTGAAGGATGATGTCTAATCATCCCACTGCAAATTAAATAAAGGACATCTGCATGCAAAGCATGCATTTTTGTGCATTTCTGCCTGTTGCGCTACAACCTCTCTCTAGCTCCCTGAACAATAAAGAGCAAGGAATACTTTGTGTCCTTATAGGCACAACCCTATTGAATATACTAACCAAATATCACACGCACAAATACACACAAAAATACGGAAACCAAAACAAAAAAAAAAAAAAAAGAGAGAGAGAAAAAAAAGCAAGGAACTTTGTTGTACATTTTAGGAAAAACAGTACTGAAAGAGCATACCAACCAAGTATTAAAAAACCAGATCTAGGGGCCGGAGCGGTGGCGCAAGCGGTAAACCCGTGCTAGCTTAGGTCAGACCACGGTTCTATACCCCGGCCTCCCAGCATCCCATGTAGTCCCCCAAGCCAGGAGTGATTTCTGAGCGCATAGGCAGGATGTAAACCCTGAACGTCACCGGGTGTGACCAAAAAAAAAAACAAAACAAAAGAAGGCTCTATCATTTAAGCCAACCCTATTGAAATACTAACTATAAAAAACAAGATATGTAGTTTAAAATATACTGAATTCATCATTGAAAACCTGTACCAGTATTACACACTATTAAAAATCAATATTGGGGAACTGGAGAGATAGCATAGAGGCAGGGTGTTTGCCTTTCAAGAAAAGGATGGCGGTTCGAATCCTGGCATCCCATAAGGTCCCCGGAGCCTGCCGGGGACGATTTCTGAGCGTAGGACCAGGAGTAACCCCTGAGCACTGCCGGGTATGACCCCAAAACCAAAAAAAAAAAAAAAAAAGAGGTTTGGTATAAGTTTTAAGTGTGGGGCCAGAGAGATAGCATGGAGGTAAGGCATCATGCAGAAGGTCATTGGTTCGAATACCGGCATCCCAGATGGTCCCCCGAACCTGCCAGGAGCGATTTCTGAGTTTAGAGCCAGGAGTAACCCCTGAGCGCTACGGGGTGTGACCCAAAAACCAAAAAAAAAAAAAAATCAGTATTGGGGCCAAAGAGATAGCAAAGAGGTAGAGCATTTGCCTTGCAAACAGCTGATCCAGGACAGATGGTGGTTCGAATCCTGGCATCCCATATGGTCTCCCCCTGCCTGCCCAGGAGCGATTTCTGAGCAGTCAGGAGTAATTCCTGAGCAACACCGGGTGTGAACCAAAAAAGAAAAAGAATGATCTAAAAGTTTATAAACCAAAAAACTGTCAACATAAGTTTTAACTGCTCAAGTACAATGAAATGCAGTAGAAAACAAAAATCTGATAAATGGATAAAGGGTTAGATCCATGAACAGATAAAATCAAAACACTAAAAGTTAATGGTAAAAATCTACAAAGTGGGTCGAAGGGACACTTTGGGTATGATTGTTATTTTCCATTTCACTGAGATGATAAAAACTTCAATTATTAGGGTGGGAGAAACGAACCTATTTTAACACTGGTTAATTTAAGAATTTAAGGAGGGGCCAAGAGAGATAGCATGGAGGTAGCGCATTTGCCTTGCATGCAGGACAGTGGTTTGAATCCCAGGGGAGATTTCTGAGCTTAGAGCCAAAAAGTAACCCCTGAGCGCTGCCAGGTGTCACCCAAAATCCAAAAAAAAAAAATTTAAGGAAAGGAGAGGTAGCTAGCATAGTAGTGGGGCATTTTGCCTTGCAAGCGGTCGACCCAGGAACAATGGTAGTTCGAATCCCGGCATCCCATTTGGATATGATTCCCCCGTTCCCGCCAGGAGCGATCGAGAGCCAGGAATAACCCGAGTGCTCAAGGATGTGTGCCTCGCACGCAACCAGCACACAACCAACACAGGACGGACAGCGGTTCAAATCCCGGCATCCCATATGGTACCCGAGCCTTTTCTAACATAGAACCAGGAGTAACCCTTGAGCGATGCCGGGTGTGACCCAAAATCCAAAAAAAAATTTTAAGGAAAGAAACTTAAAATTCTTTGTGCGTCTTAAACACAAGCACGATAGTTGGAACAATTCCAGAATCCAATGTCTTTTAAATGCTTATTACAAGGTGGTCATAGATATAGGTAATGTCGACCCCCCCAAAAAAACTTAAGATAAGCTCTACCCTAGAAGACCTTTCTAGAGCTCTTGCTCCCTAATTTTTTTTTTTTTTTTTTTTGGTTTTTGGGTCACACCCGGCAGTGCTCAGGGGTTACTCCTGGCTCTACACTCAGAAATCGCTCCTGACAGGCTCAGGGGACCATATGGGATGTCGGAATTCGAACCACTGTCCTTCTGCATGCAAAGCAAGCGCTTTACCTCCATGCTCTCTCTCCAGCCCCAGACCTTTCTAGAGTTCCTACCTAATCCCTATACACCTTTATTTCCTCACCTGCAAATCGGGCAACTAGTTAACAAGTGATCAAATTCTTCCTTTTAAAGCACATGCCGGGCCCACAAATAAGCTCTCCAAATGTTAGCTGTAGTATGCACGCACTTGCCATGGCCAAATCAAAAACGAATCTCAATAAAAATCTAAGTCCTTTTTTTATTCTTTTTAATGAGGTGAACACTAATTTGATCACTTTGGCACCATTCCCAAAACAAAAGATTCTTGACAGGATAAAAAAAAAAAAAAAAAAAAAAAACCTCACTGCAGTTGACTGTTGGGAAGGAGTAAAAGTGTTGGGTGAGTAACCAGAGGAAGAAAGTCTGAAAAATAATAATGCTCAGCTGATGGGGTTGGAAAGAAGAAGAAAAGAAAAAAAGAGTTAGGCCAAAATCCAGCAAAGTTTCAAGCCCAACTCGAAAAAGACACTCCATCCACCAGAAGAACCCTCCTCTGCAGGTAACCTGGGTAGAATCTTAGGGTGACCAAACTTGTCACGCCGTTTCCACGCTCAGAACTAAGAGGAGATTTAAAAAAATCTGCACCCATGCAACGTTGTATTGGGTGGGTAGAACCTTGCTGGGACCAAAACTTGTCAAGCCATTTCCACGCTCAGAGAACTAAGAGATTGAAAAATTTGCGCCCATGCAACGTTTGGTTACCCATGCAACGTTGTCCATCCATCCATCCAACTCTGCAAGGGGAAAAAAAACAGGTAAAAAGAAATCATAAAAAAAAAATAAAAGCACCACCATCATTCAGAGCCTGGTGCTCTCCATAACGGTTAACGGAGGGAAGAGGAAAGCAGGCAGAAAAATGGGGGAGTGTCCCCCCACCCCAACCTTACCAGGCATCCATCAGGTACATCTCCCTTTCCAGGACTTCTTCCCGCCACCACCCCCTAACCCAGCCATCTCTGTGTCTCTCTCAACCCAGTTGAAAGTTCCAAGCAGCAAGCCTGAGGCTTCCTGCCCCTCCGAGGTCCCGCTTCCCAAATGGAACAAAAAAAAAAAGCCTTGACACACCTTGGCCTGCTCAGGCCCAGAGACATCTCTCTCTCTCTCTCTGTGTCTCTGCTCTGTCTCTGTCTCACACACCCCTCGCTCAGGTGTGCGCTGCGGCTTCCTCCACCACGGCCCCGCCCCTCCCCCCGCGCAGCCCACAGCGAAGCAGCAAAATCTTTGTCCCACCTGCACGACCACCAGGCGCGGGTGGGTGCTCGGCGGCGCGATCCGATCCAGTCCAGTCCAGTCCAGTCCAGTCCCGCGCAGGGCAACACAGACCCAAGGTTACACAGAGAGCGACTTACCTCTCACTCACCTCCAGCCTGGGCCTCCCTCCCCTCCCCTCAGCGACCCCGCGCCACGAGCCGCGCCGCGCCGCGCCGCGCTCCGAGGGCCCCGGGCCCGCCCCGCCCCCCCACTCCCGCCGCCTCAGTTCGGCCTCCCCTCAGCTCCCCTCACCTCACCTCACCTACCCTCTTTCGGGGGCCCGGCTCCACCTCTCGCTCCGCCATGTTGGGCCCCACTCGGAACCGCTGCGGCGGCGGCGGCTCCCGACGTTGTGTGTAGCGGCGGCGGCGGAACCGAGGCTCGGGCTCTTTCCCCCCCGCCCACACTGCAGGCACACACACACACACACACGCACACACACGCGCGCGCGCGCGCACGCGCACACACACACGCACGGCCCGGGCCGGGCGGCTGGCTCAATTCGGGCCGGGCCGGACTAGACGGCGGAGCGTGCGGAGGCCGCTGGAAGGATGCCGCCGCGGTCGGGGGAGGGGGGCTTTAATTCAGCTTTATGGAGATTTCTTTTCCTTCCTCCCCCCCCCCACGCCTCACGCGTGGTCGCGCCTGCGTGGACGACTTAATCAGCCAGCCCAAGAGAGAGAGAGAGGGAGAAGGGGGGGCCGGGACTCCGGGGGTTAATGGCCTCCAAGGGCCCCCCCCCCCAACCCCGTGAGGAGGATTATTTTCTCTCTCTCTGAAAAATTCCTCCGCCTGCGGGTTCTTAAAGGGATCCAGCGCAGCCGAGCCCAAGGCCAGCCAAGCAGCCCCTTGCGCGCGCCCCTGATGCGCAGGCGCGGCGCGTCCCGTCGCGTTGGGAAGCCCCTCCCTCCCTCCCTCCCTCCTCCCTTCCTCCTCCCTTCCTCCCTCCCTCCTCCCTTTTCCCACCGAGCCCCCCGGCCGTGAGCGTGCGCGCTGAGTCGCCCAAGCTAGGCCCAAATCCTTGCGAGCAAGCTCGGCTGGGCTGGGCTTGCTTGCTGGCTTGCAGCTGCTGCTGTTGCTGCTCCTGCTCCCCACCACTCTACCAACTATGGCCGCTGCCTTAAAGGGACCAGGATGCAGGGAGGAAGAAGGAGCAAAGAAATGGCATGGTGAAAAGGGTTACAGAAGAATTGGGTGGAATCATCCCTATGGTGCAGGGCTCTAGGAACATCCACTTAGCCATGGTTCCGAGGAGACCTTGGGAATGGAACATGATGGTGAGCTTAGGTTCTCAGTGGACATTGGAAGGTGAAGAATTGCCCACCCATGAGGGGATACATGACAGGCAACTCAAGGAGTCTACTTGTTCTTCCTTTAGACAGCCCAAGCTGAAGTGGGCACAGTCTAGGAAGAATCTTCTTCAATAGGCTAACCTGAAAGATCCTTGATGACTTTGAAGACTGGACCAACTACTGAAGATAAATTCCATGAGACTGGCATAGTCCTTCTAAGAATATCAAAACTGATCAAGAAGTCCAACTGTCAACTCCAGTAATAAAACTATCAACTTCAAAGATTTTTATCTTGCACTCTAGTCAAAGAACTGAATTGGCCCAAACGTGCCAAGAGTCTGGTCAGCAATTTTTTTTTTTGAAGAGCACCAACCTTTCTTTAGAATGAGAAAAATTCTATGTACTCTAGATGATTAAAAATTAATCTTACATGATATTTCAAGAATATTGTAATCCTTCTCTGAACACATGAACAAGAGGTTTAGTTCATTATAGTCCCTCACCCTCAAGATCAAAAATAATAGAGTTCATAATGATAGCTTAGGACAATCATATAAAATGCCATAGAAATACAAAGAATGGGGCCGGCGAGGTGGCGCTAGAGGTAAGGTGTCTGCCTTGCAAGCGCTAGCCAAGGAAAGGACCACGGTTCAATCCTCCGGCATCCCATATGGTCCCCCCAAGCCAGGGGCAATTTCTGAGCGTGTAGCCAGGAGTAATCCCTGAGCATCTAACGGGTGTGGCCCGGAAAAAAAAAAAAAAGAAATACAAAGAAGTTGCCTCCTGATGGTCATTCTCTATGACTAGAAATATTTGAATGAGAATGAATGACTCCTAAAATCACAGCCAGTGAGATTAACCACCATGTTATTAACTTTTTTGATTGGTAGCTGTTTTGAAAAAAATTTTTCCCGATTTATATTTTGCTGAAAACTATCTGAATTTACTGGAGGTTCCCATATTGGCTTAAAGTTAACTATAACTTATGGGTAAAAACAATATATTTCAATCAAAAATTTAAAAAACATGTTATACCTCTATTCCATCTTTAAAAAAAAACGTGGAGGAGGCAAGAAAATCTACATAGAGAAAGACAAGAAATCGTAGGGAATTTGAACACAGCAACCTATAGCAAGTTTCCATCTAGTTTATTGACAGGCATTATTTATCTCTTCAAATAAAATCTATAATAAAAGTTAAATTTGAAGTGGATATGGAAGAACCCATAAGCTTTCTCACCAACTTCCACCTGACCCTCTTCTACCCACTTCCACTGTCCAAGCACAGTTTAAAGTTAGTCTAACTCTACATTTTAAGGATGAATCATAGATGCCCAGAGAGACTTATTTGAGAGCCCACAAAGGAGAGGTAACAGGAGTTGGCAGGTTGACCTCCAGCCTACTCTTATCACCTGTCATTCCAGAGACATTAAGACAGGATCTGTGCTTTCCCAATAATATAGTAAGATACCATGAACTCTATAATATGAAATTCAGGACAATCATTTATATGAGGAAAAGAAGGGAAAAAAATGAAAGCCAACACTGAACACTGCAAGTCTTACATGTTGACACTTGTGCATACCACCAGTGGCTCAAACTTGGCTGTTATTTAATTAACACAAATTGCAGTGCCAGTGTTTAATCATATTGTAATCTCAGAGGGTTTTATAGAGGTTAAGCCATGCCAAAATTTAGAACCTTTTCCTTCCAGAGTTAATTAACTATATCATTAAGATGGGCGTTGCAAATTGGCTGGCATATCTTCCCCCACAAGGATATTGATTTGCACCACATATAACTATGTAGCCTTTATCAAGTTACTCTGTGCTTCAGTTTCCTCATCCATAAAATGGGTTCTTGTGTGGATTAGATTATATCTCTAAGTCACTTTTGGTTCCTAGCATTACCCTGTAATCGCATATATGTATTTTATTCTGAATTATAAACTCAACCATAGACTCAGAAAAGTTATATACCGTATTTTCCAGCGTATAAGACCACCCCCTAATTTTACATATTGATGGAAAAGACTTACTTTGCCGTCAAGATCTGCAGGCAATTTTCGTGCAGTTTTGGTCTTTTGCCTCAGTACCAGATTGTGCCTTTCCAAGAACCTAGTAGTCCAGGATACAGTGGCCTTAAATCCTTTGCTGTTGTCTGGGTTAGATTTGGCCCACTGAAGTGCAAACAAACGTATTTTGTTTCGTGTCACTACATGACCATTTTGACGATGCCCAACAACCATGTCTGCTACACGCTTTTCGAGTTCTGGCCAATATGGTTTGCCTCTTCTTAATGCACACTTACTCTTTGGCATACTCTTTAATGCATCTTCATTTGCTTTCCAGTCTCGGACCATCTTTTCTGATACTCCATATTGTCTTGCTGCAGCACAGTTATTGTGTTCCTTGGCAAAGTTTACAACTTTCAGTTTGAAACTGGCTTCAAATTTCCTTCTTCTTGCTGGATCCATGATGGATTCTTTTCTATCAGCCATTTGTAGTACACCCACTCCGGTCATCTTTTAGACCACTGTATGTGCGATTATACAGTCCTGTATATTCAGCTACACACAGATGTTCTATTACAGTACCTTTTAGCTCGCTGGAGGTGCTCTAATACAGTCCATTCAGTTACTATGTGTCCTGATACAGCAGCTTGGGCTACACAGAAAGTTCCTGTGCTGCAACTGTCTGTACCACAGTGAGCTAATCACAACAAGCAAAGGTTCAAAGGTTATACTGGAATAGACTTCCTCTCTGATTCTGGCCAATCTGAGCAGGCTTTTTAGTGTAGATTTGGGTACAGAACATAAAAAGCCTGCTTGGATTGGCTGAGTTAGAGAGGCGGTCCAAGCAGCCTTGCAGTGATTGGTGCAAGATCAAATTGAAAAATACATTTCGTGGCAATATCCAGGCAATTTTCATTTAGCGGCATAAGTATATAGAAATGTTTTTCGGGATATACTCAGCGTATAAGACGACCCCCTATTTTTTCGTTTCATAAGTCATCTTATGGGGCCAGAGAGATGGCATGGAGGTAGGGCGTTTGCCTTTTATGCAGAAGGTCGGTGGTTCGAATCCCGGCATCCCACATGGTCCTCTGAGCCTGCCAGGAGCGATTTCTGAGCGTAGAGCCAGGAGTAACCCTGAGCGCTGCCGTGTGTGAACCAAAAAAAAATTAATTAATTAATAATAATAATAGTAATAATAAAATAAAAATAAATTTTAAAAAGTCGTGTTATACGCCAGAAAATACGTTACTCGATACTTTAAGCAAGATACTTCTCATTCAGGGGCCTGAGAGATAGCATGGAGGTAGGGCATTTGCCTTGCATGCAGAAGGACAGGGGTTCGAATCCCAAGCATTCTGTATGGTCTCCCGAGCCTGCCAGGAGCGATTTTTTTTTTTTTTTTTTTTTTTGGATTTTGGGTCACACCCGGTAGTGCTCAGGGGTTACTCCTGGCACTATGCTCAGAAGTCGCTCTTGGCAGGCTTGGGGACCATATGGGAATACTGGGAATGCCTTACCTCCATGCTATCTCTCCAGCTGGCCAGGAGCAATTTCTGTTTTTGTTTTTGTTTTTGTTTTTGGGTCACACCCGGCAGTGCTCAGGGGTTACTCCTGGCTGTCTGCTCAGAAATAGCTCCTGGCAGGCACGGGGGACCATATGGGACACTGGGATTCAAACCAACCACCTTAGGTCCTGGATTGTCTGCTTGCAAGGCAAACGCCACTGTGCTATCTCTCCGGGCCCTGGTTTTTTTTGTTTTTGTTTTTGTTTTTGCAGGAGCAATTTCTGAGCGTAGAGCCAGGAGTAGCCCCTGAGCGTTGCAGAATGTGACCCCACCCCCGAAAAAAAAAAAAGATACTTCTACTTCAAATTCTAGTTCTGAATTCTTTTTTACTTTAACTTAATTTTATTGAAACCATTATGATTTACAAAGTCCTTTATAGTTGGGTTTCAGACATAAAATGAATCAGGGCCAATCCACCACTAGTATCAACCTCCTTCCACCAAGTTCCCAAAGTGTATCCCAACAATCACCCTTTGCCCCCCAGCCAGCATTTAAAACCATTTAAAGTTTTGATTGTTAGAGTTTGGGTCTCTTGATTCCATTGTTGTTGACTTTGGCTTGGATATTCAGTTCTGGTTTTTTTTTTTTTTCTTTCACCAATGCACCTGTGAGACGCCCTTGGCCCCAGGCCCCCATCTTTTCATATTTGTGTTTCTCCTCTCCACCGAGTTTCTTTCCTTTTCTCGCTATGCTCTGGGGCCAAAGGTGAATTTCTGAATTATTTAAAAACATTTACTATATGGGATAACATTTTACAAATATTAAGCATATCATATTTAATTTGTTGTGTTTTTTAATTGTTTTTTGCTTTGGGCCACACCTGAAATGCTCAGGGCTACTCCTGGCTCTACACACAAGTTACTCCTGGGCCCGGAGAGATAGCACAGAGGTGTTTGCCTTGCAAGCAGCCAATCCAGGACCTAAGGTGGTTGGTTCGAATCCCAGTGTCCCATATAGTCCCCCTTGCCTGCCAGGAGCTATTTCTGAGCAGACAGCCAGGAGTAACCCCTGAGCACCACTGGGTGTGGCCCAAAAACCAAAAAAAAAAAAAAAAAAAAAAGCGTTACTCCTGATGGTGCTTGGGGGAACATACAGGATGCTGGGGATCAAACCAGGTCAGTCATGGCCAAAGCAAGATCAAACTTGGGTCTGCTGCCTATAAGACAAGGCCCTACCCACTGTACTATTTTCCAGCCCCTATTTAATTTTCTTCAAATCATATTTCTTTATAGATTCTTACCTGAAGTGTAGCACTAACAGTGGCTCATTCCCACATTAGAACAAAATGGAATTGTTTTCATGTAAATAAAAAGAACTGGGCTGGAGAGATGGCATGGAGGTAGGGCGTTTGCCTTTCATGCGGAAGGACAGTAGTTCAAATACCGGCATCCCATATGGTCCCCTGAGCTTGCCAGAAGCGATTTCTGAGTGAAGAGCCAGGTGTAACCCCTGAGCACTGCCAGGTGTGACCCAAAAACTAAGAAAGAAAAGAAAAAAAAGGAAAGAAAGAGAGAAAGAAAGAAAGAAAGAAAGAAAGAAAGAAAGAAAGAAAGAAAGAAAGAAAGAAAGAAAGAAAGAAAGAAAGAAAGAAAGAAAGAAAGAAAGAAAGAAAGAAAGAAAGAAAGAAAGAACCTGCTAAATTTTCTTTCTGGGAGACAGAGAGATAGCACAGTGGGTTGGACACTAGTCCAACAGGCACAGACCCAGGGTTCAAGTTCCAGCATCCCATATGGTCCACTGAGCCCTTCAGGAGTGATCCCTGAGTGCTGAGTATTGCCAGGTAATAAATTAGATTTAAGTAATAGATTAGGTAATAATATTAGATTTCTTTTTTGCTGGGTTGGGAGACCTACTAAGAAGTGCTCAGAGGACACACAGCGATCGATATTCAATCAACAGCTTGAATGGTTCAGTTTTTGAGTCAAGTATTGTAGGGGCTTCTCAAGTCCAGTGGTGCTGGAGGCCTCTAGAACTGTTCCTAGGCTTTTGGTTTTGGGGTTTTGTTTTTGTTTGTTTGTTTTTTGTTTTTTGGCCACACCCAGTGGCGCTGAGAGGTTACTCCTGGCTCTCTGCTCAGAAATTGCTCCTGGCAGGCACAGGGGACCATACGGGATGCTGAAATTCGAACCACCATTGGTCCTGGGTCAGCTGCTTGCAAGGCAAACGCCCTACCACTGTGCTATCTCTCCGGCCCCAGTAAACTTAGTTTTTTTGGGGGGGGAGTCACACCTGACAGCACTCAGGGGCTACGCTACGATCATAAATTGCTCCATGGCAGGCTCGGAGACAATATGGGATGCCGGGATTCGAACCACCATCCCTCTGCATGCAAGGCAAACACCTTACCTCCATGCTATCTCTCTGACCCCAGGTATTCCTAGTTGGTTTTTTTTTTTTTTTTTTTTTTTTGGTTTTTGGGCCACACCCAGTGATGCTCAGGGGTTACTCCTGGCTGTCTGCTCAGAAATAGCTCCTGGCAGGCACGGGAGACCATATGGGACACCAGGATTCGAACCAACCACCTTTGGTCCTGGATCAGCTGCTTGCAAGGCAAACGCCACTGTGCTATCTCTCCGGGCCCAGGTATTCCAGTTTTATGGTGCTCAATGGCCATGCACTACTTGTCCTGAAGTAAGCAAGATATGTGCTTCAAACCTTTGAGCTATTTGTACATATACACTTAAATTCCTTACTATATATTCTTTTTAGCCTTTTTTTTTTTTTTTTTTTTTTTTTTGGTTTTGGTTTTTGGGACACACCTGGTGGTGCTCAGGGGTTACTCCTGGCTGTCTGCTCAGAAATAGCTCCTGGCAGGCACGGGGGACCATATGGGACGCCGGGATTTGAACCAACCACCTTAGGTCCTGGGTCGGCTGCTTGCAAGGCAAACGCCACTGTGCTATCTCTCCGGCCCCTTTTTAGCCATTTTTTAGTGGGAGGTCATACATCTGTAGTAGGGACTCACTCCTGGTGAGGCTTAGTCATTACAGAATGATAGAGATGGTACCCAGGTTGACTGTGTGCAAGGCAGTCACTCTAATCACAATACTATCTCTCTAACACCAAATTTTCTAAGTTCAGATTAATTTATGAAGTTCAGCAGTTTAATTTTAAAGTTCAGCACATAGTAAGAATCTTCTATGGGAGCCAGGTCCAAACTCTTGTACCCCCAAGCCACTTCTCGAGTAAGATCTGAGTGCAGGGCCTGGAGTAAACCCTGAGCACTAACGAGTGTGTTCTCCCCATCAAAAGAAAAAAAGAGAAGAAAAAAAACTTTTTTTTTGGTTTTGGTTTTTGGGTCACAACCAGAATTACTCCTGGCTCTGCACTCAGAAATTGCTACTCGGGGCCGGGCGGTGGCGCTGGAGGTAAGGTGCCTGCCTTACCTGCGCTAGCCTAGGAGACGGACCGCGGTTCGATCCCCCGGCGTCCCATATGGTCCCCCAAGCCAGGAGCGACTTCTGAGCGCATAGCCAGGAGTAACCCCTGAGCGTTCCCGGGTGTGGCCCAAAAACCAAAAAAAAAAAAAAAAAAAAAAAAAAAAGAAATTGCTACTGGCAGGTTCCGGGACCATATGGGATGCCGGGAATCAAGCCGGGATCCTTCCTGGGTTGGCCGCAAACAAGGCAAACATCCTCCCACTGTGCTATTACTCCAGCCCCAGAAAAACAAATTTTAAAAAATCTCCTTCCTACAAGGAGCTTCAGAGCAGAGTTTCCCTTCCATCTAAGACAACTAAGCCATAAAGTTGTAACATGGAGAAGTTAAAGAAAAGTCGGACTCATAATTAAAGTCGGACTCATAAATTAGAGAAAAGAAAAAAGCAAGTTATGGGGCCGGAGAGATAGCACAGCGGCGTTTGCCTTGCAAGCAGCCGATCCAGGACCAAAAGTGGTTGGTTCGAATCCTGGTGTTCCATATGGTCCCCCGTGCCTGCCAGGGGTGATTTCTGAGCAGATAGCCAGGAGTAACCCCTGAGCACCGCCAGGTGTGCCCCCCCCCCAAAAAAAAGCAAGTTATAAGAAAGATAGCAATTGAGGGGGCCGGGCGGTGGCGCTAAAGGTAAGGTGCCTGCCTTGCCTTCACTAGCCTTGGACGGACCGCGGTTCGATCCCCCGGTGTCCCATATGGTCCCCCAAGCCAGGAGCGACTTCTGAGCACATAGCCAGGAGTAACCCCTGAGCATCACCGGGTGTGGCCCAAAAACCAAAAAAAAAAAAAAAGAAAGATAGCAATTGAAAGACACATGCACTTGTATTTCCACTCCAAGTCTTCAAAATGGAAAGCATTCTTGCTTTGTTCTATTTGGCGTTCCAAATAACTATGCCTTGCAGAGTGTGCCCATAACAGCAAACAAAGAGTCTTAAATCGGTGAAGGTGGGCCCGGAGATATAGCACAGTGGCGTTTGCCTTGCAAGCAGCCGATCCAGGACCTAAAGTGGTTGGTTCGAATCCCGGTGTCCCATATGGTCCCCTGTAACTGCCAGGAGCTATTTCTGAGCAGACAGCCAGCCAGGAGTAACCCTTGAGCAGCGCCGGGTGTGGCCCAAAAACTCAACAACAACAACAACAAAAATCGGTGATGAAAATAAAAATAAGTGATGACCTGGTATCATGCAGCACCTGAGAGTATCTTTTAGCCTAGCCGGTGGTGAATCCATCGTTTAAGTGTTTTGAAACTTACCAGTATGTAAGTTTCAAGAGGAAGGGAGGATATTTTTTAAAGAAATTTACAAATGCAGAATTGGCTACAAGGGTCTTGGAAGGAGTTCTATAACTTAGTAGACTTTAAGTCTTGTGCATTTTTGAAAGTGGCCTGTGAAACATGATATCCACTGGCACATGCTGTAGCAGCTTTTTAGACCCCACAGGGCAGGGAACAAAATGTAATCAGCAGCTGCTAGACCTCAGGAAGAGCTCTAGTTTGCTTCCTAGTTCTTTTTTTTTTTTTTGGGGGGGGGGCGTTTTGTTTTTTGGGTCACACCCGGCAGCGCTCAGGGGTTACTCCTGGCTCTATGCTCAGAAATTGCTTCTGGAAGGCTCAGGGGACCATGTGGGACGCCGGGATTAGAACCAACTACCTTCTGCATGCAAGGCAAATGCCTTACCTCCTTGCTATCTCTCCGGCCCCTTCCTAGTTCTTTTTATTGTTTGGTTTGGGGTCACATCCACTAGTACTCAGTCAGGGCTGACTCTTGGCTTTGCACTCAGGGATAATTCTTGGCAGACTCAAGGAACCATAGGGGGTGCCAGGGATCAAACCTGGATCAGCCATATCCAAGGCAAATGACCTACCCACTGTACTATCCTTCTAGTCCTGCTTTTTACCTTTTTTTTTTCTTTTTTTTTTTTTTTGATTTTTGATTTTGGGCCACACCCGACGTGCTCCTGGCAGGCTTGGGAGACCATATAGGATGCCAAGGTTTGAACATGGGTCCATCCCGGGTTGGCCACATGCAAGGCAAACGCCCCACCTCTCCAGCCCCTGCTTCTTTTTTTTTTTTTTTTTTTTTTTTTTTTTTTTTTTGGGCCACACCCGTTTGACGCTCAGGGGTTACTCCTGGCTATGTGCTCAGAAGTCGCCCCTGGCTTGGGGGGACCATATGGGACGCCGGGGGATCGAACCGCGGTCCTTCCTTGGCTAGCGCTTGCAAGGCAGACACCTTACCTCCAGCGCCACCTACCCGGCCCCAGCCCCTGCTTCTTACTTCTTTTTTTTTTTTTTTTTTTTTTTTTTTTTGGTTTTTGGGCCACACCCATTTGACACTCAGAGGTTATTCCTGGCTAAGCGCAGAAATCGCCTCTGGCTTGGGGGGACCATATGGGACTCCCGGGGATTGAACCACGTCTGTACTACACTAGGGCTTGCAAGGCAGACACTTTATCTCTAGTGCCACCTTCCCGGCCCCTGCTTCTTCTTAAAAAAAGAAAAAAATTAGGTCAAGCTATAGATAAAGAACAGAAATAGAACAAGAACACTAAATCGGGCCACAAAGATGGTACAGTGCGTAAAGTGCTTGCCTCGTTCAAACCAAACCAGATTTAATACCCTGATACCATGGATGATCCCCTGAGCTTCACCAGGAGTGATCCCTGAGCACACAGCTCTAAGTACCACTGGTTGTGCCCTCACCAATAAAATCAACAACAAATGGGTCCACGATCTCATTCAGGTTTTGCCAACATTATAATACCTTATAGGTAAACCACAAATAGAGGTACATGCAGGAGTTGAAAGCAGCTATTCAAAAGATTTGGAGTTTCTTTTTTTTCTTTTTTTTTTTTTTTTTTTTTTTTTTGTGGTTTTTGGGTCACACCTGGCAGTGCTCAGGGGTTATTCCTGGCTCCAGGCTCAGAAATTGCTCCTGGCAGGCACGGGGGACCATATGGGATGCCGGGATTCGAACCAATGACCTCCTGCATGAAAGGCAAACGCTTTACCCCCATGCTATCTCTCCGGCCCCTGGTTTCTTTTTAAAAGAAGCTTATTATATAAAGGAATTCTGACAAGTAGATTCAAATATACTTTTAAAAAAATTGAACATTTGGGTATGGTAAATTATAAGAATGTTAAGAGTAAAACAAGAATGCTTAGATACAATGAGAGTAGAGCCATTTTTTTTATTGCAGTCTGAGCATTCCTTTGAGAAGATGATATTTGAGCTGAGACTTAAATAATAAGAGCCAGCTGTGTACAAATGCCTAGCAAAGCATTCTAGGTAAAGTTATTAGCAAGTATAAAGCTCCTCAGCAGGAACACAAACTTGAAGTGTTTAAGAACAGCAAAGTGCCAGTGAGAGAGAGAGAAAGAGAGAGAGAGAGAGAGAGAGAGAGAGAGAGAGAGAGAGAGAGAGAGAGAGAGAGAGAGAGAGAGAGAGAGAGAAGAAATGAGATCCAGAGCAATCAGAGTGGTGGTATAGGTCATAAAAGATCATGATAAGACTTTCTTGGGGGAGCCACATTGGTGGCTTGAGAGACAATGTGGGATGCCAGGAATCCAACCCAAATTGGCCTTATGCAAAGCAAACACTTTACCAGCTGTACTATCACTTTGGTCCCAGAATTTTTTTTAATATTTTTTATTTAAACACCTTGGTTACAAACATGATTGTGGTTGGGTTTCAGTCATTTAAGATGACACCCTCCCATCACCACTGCAACATTCCCATCACCAATGTCCCAAATATCCCTCTTCCCCTCCCAGCCCCCACCTGTACTCTAGACAGGCTTTCTATTTTCCTCATATATTCTCATTGTTAGGATAGTTCGCAATGTAGTTATTTCTTTAACTAAACTCATTACTTTTTGTGGCGAGGTTCATGAGATAGGCTGTAAAGTCCAGCCCTCCTCTCTTTTGTCTCTGAAAATTGTTGAGAAATGTCTTTCATTTTTCTTAAAACCCATAGATAAGTGAGACCATTCTGCATCTTTCTCTCTTTCTCTCTCTCTGACTTATTTCACTCAGCATAATAGATTCAATGTACATCCATGTATAGGAAAATTTCATGACTTCATCTCTCCTGACGGCTGCATAATATTTCATTGTGTATAGGTACCACCGTTTCTTTAGCCATCTGTTGAAGGGCATCTTGGTTGTTTCCAGAGTCTTGCTTAGGTAAATAGTGCTGCAATAAATATAGTTGTAAGGAAGGGGTTTTTGTATTGTATTTTTGTGTTCCTAGGGTATATTCCTAGGAGTGGTATAGCTGGATCAAAATGGAGCTCAATTTCCAGTTTTTGGAGGAATCTCCATATTGCTCTCCAGAAAAGTTGAACTAGTTGGCATTCCCACCAGCAGTGAATAAGAGTTCCTTTCTTTTTTTTTTTTTTTTTTTTTTTTTTGGTTTTTGGGTCACACCCGGCGGTGCTCAGGGGTTACTCCTGGCTGTCTGCTCAGAAATAGCTCCTGGCAGGGACGGGGGACCATATGGGACACCGGGATTCGAACCAACCACCTTTGGTCCTGGATCGGCTGCTTGCAAGGCAAACGCCGCTGTGCTATCTCTCCGGGCCCCAACAAAACAAGAGTTCCTTTCTTACCGCATCTCCGCCAACACTGCTTGTTCTCATTCTTTGTGATGTGTGCCAATCTCTGTGGTATGAGGTGGTACCTCATAGTTGTTTTGATTTGCATCTCCCTGATAATTAGTGATGTGGAGCATTTTTTCATGTGTCTTTTGGCCATTTGTATTTCTTCTTTTTTTTTTTTTGTTTTTTTTTTGTTTTTGTTTTTTTTGGTTTTTTTTTTTTTGGGCCACACCCTGTGACGCTCAGGGGTTACTCCTGGCTATGCGCTCAGAGGTTGCTCCTGGCTTCTTGGGGGACCATATGGGACGCCGGGGGATCGAACCGAGGTCCGTACTAGGCTAGCGCAGGCAAGGCAGGCACCTTACCTCCAGCGCCACCGCCCGGCCCCTGTATTTCTTCTTTATCAAAGTGTCTGTCCTTGGGGCCGGAGAGATAGCATGGAGGCGGGGCGTTTGCCTTTCATGCAGAAGGTCATTGGTCCGAATCCTGGCATCCCATATGATCCCTTGAGCCTGCCAGGAGCGATTTCTGAGCGTGAAGCCAGGAGTAACCCCTGAGCGTTGCCGGGTGTGACCCAAAAACCAAAAAAGAAAAAAAGTGTCTGTCCATTTCTTCTCCCCATTTTTTGGGTCACACCTGGCAACACTCAGGAGTTACTCCTGGCTCTGTGCTCAGAAATTGCCCCTGGCAGTCTCAGGGAATCATAGGGATGCTGGGAATTGAACCACCATCTGTCTTAGATCGGCTGAGTGCAAGGCAAACACCCTTTTGTGTTATCTCTCCGGCCCCCCAGAAATTTTTAAATTATATTTTGTAGATGAGAAAAAAATTGACAATTTAGGGGACTGGAGAGATAATATGCCTTAAATGCCTTTAATGTAGGGCACTTACCTACTTGCCTTGCAAGTTGCCCACCTGCAGCCCATATGATTCCCTAAGCACTGCCAGAAGTAATTCCTTATTGGAAAGCCAAATGTGCCCCCCCAAAATACCTTTAAAAATGAACACCACCACTTCTACAATATACAAAACAAGTAATAAATGAACTAGAATGTACATAAAACATTTTGTGAAAGTTCAGGTGAAAGATGTCAGAGGGCACTGACAGTGAAGCAATCATGTTCAGGATGTTTTAGATAATTCACTAATAGTTTTGACAATAATTTTCTGAATTGGGGGAATGAGAGAAAAAGGTGGTTTAAAGTGACTCTTAGCTTTTCAGTCTGAACAACTAAAATAATGATGGAATACTTTCAGATGGATAGTAATGGAGCAGAAGATGTAAATAATAAGTCAAAGAAGAAAGCCAAAAATGTTGTTTAGACATCCAAGGTGGAAATATCAGACAAGCAGTTACGACACACAAATGTGAAGCCCTTGAAATATAACAGGACTAGTGAGAAAAATGTGACATTTTTATACACCCTAATACTAATAGGATTACCTAAGGAATATAAACTAAACAAAGCTCTGAGGAAATTTAACATTTATAACTTAAAATGTCAAGAGGGGACATGTAAAGTAACAGAAAAACAGAAGAAAATGAGATCTCAAAACTAAGCAAAATACTGGAGCCATTAGTGGAGGGAAGTGTCACTGATAAAAGGATTGCTGTTGGATCATTGTGTTCTAGACACAATCATGAATAACTTTGTAATTCTTGGTACAAATGAAAAAATTTTTAAGTAAAATAAAAGCCAATTAGAGGCCGGAGCAATAGCACAGTGGGTAGGGTGTTTGCCCTGTAAGCAGACAACCCAAGTTTGATCCCTGGTATTCCCTATGGTTCTTAAGCCTGCAGGAGTAATTTCTAAGCACGAAGCCAGGAATAACCCCTGAGTGTCGCTGGATGTGGCCCAAAAACAAAACAATTAGAGGGATTGGAGAAATGAAATGGCAAGTAAGGCATTTTCCTTGAACATAAATAACTGGATGTGACCCAAAAATCAAAACAACAAACCAGGTAGAGAATTTTTTTTTTGGGGGGTGCATTCTTGGCTCTGTGCTCAGGGGTCACAGCTGAGCCTAGATATTAGATGCTTGACATATGTAAGTACCTTGATCATTATACTGTCACTCGAGATCAGGAATTGTTTTTTGTGGAGCTGGAGAGCTAGTACAGAGGGATGGTGCTTGGTTTATGCCAAACAAGGTTTGATTCGGCACCCCCAAACCTACCAGGAGTAATTTCTGAGCACAGGAGTCAAGAATAACCTCTAGAGCACTGCCAGGTGTGATACAAAAATATGAAACAAAAACAAAAATACAACTTGAGTCCACCCAAAAGAAGGATCATTTTTGGTTTTATTGATCTGTTTACAATTTGGTTTTAACCAAAACAAAGCATGTAATAAGCAAACCAGGGTGGGACTGGCACAGGATAGGCTTTCTGTCCTTACTCCCCTGCCCTGGGGAAGTCTCTGTACTGAATAAAAACTGCAGTCTATGGCCGGAGCAATAGCACTGCGGTAGAGTGTTCGCCTTGCACGAGGCTGATCCAGGACAAACCTGGGTTCAATCCCCGGAGTCCCATATGGTCCCCCCAAGCTAGGAGCGATTTTTGAGAGCATAACTAGAAGTAACTCCTGAGTGTCACCCGGTGTGGCCCAAAAAACAACAACAACAACAACTGCAGTCTGGCAGTCAGCTCTCTTTTTCTCTCTGCTTGAATAGACAGACTGCTATTTCACCGCATATTTCACTCTCAGTTTTGTTTGGTTTATTTTCTGTAGTGACCCTTGCTCCAGACCCACTTTCCTTGGGTGAAAATATGGCAGCATTTGGGGCCATTACACCAGTCCATTACACCAGTACATATGCAAAGCAAGCACATCCAGCCCATTTAATTATCTCTTTGGCCCCCACCCCTTTCTTGTTTTTAGGCCACACCTCGGAATACTCAGGGTTTACTCCTGACTCTGCACTCAGGAATCACTTCTGGCTAGCTCAGCACACCATATAGTACGTTAGGGAACAAATCTGGATTGGCCATGTACAAGGCAAACACCCTACCGACTATACTATCACTCTGGCCCCTAAATCCTAAAGGTTAAACTTTTTTTTTTTTTTTTTTTTTTTTGTTTTTTTTGGTTTTTTTTTTTTGGGCCACACCCGGTGACGCTCAGGGGTTACTCCTGGCTATGCGCTCAGAAGTCGCTCCTGGCTTGGGGGACCATATGGGACGCCGGGGGATCGAACCGCGGTCCGTCTCCTAGGCTAGCGCAGGTAAGGCAGGCACCTTACCTCGAGCGCCACCGCCCGGCCCCCAAGGTTAAACTTTTTAAGTTGTGGTAAAATACACATAATAAAAAATTACCACCATTATCATTTTTTGTTTTGGGACCATATCCAATAGTTCTCAGGGACTACTCATAAGAACTCAGAAGACATTCCAAGGGCTGGAGAGATGGCACATAGTCTTTCTATGACTGTTCTATTTTAATTAGCATAATTTATTCAAAGACTAGCAAAAGAGCACAGGGGTTGTGATGATAGACTTGTGTGGGCTGATACAGATTCAATCCCTTACACCTCATGGTTCCTATCCCTCCTGCACTGCCAAGAGTATAGATTAGGAATAAGATATGAGAGGGGCCATGAGGTGGTGCCAGAGGTAAGGTGTCTGCTAGCCAAGAAAGGACCACGGTTTGATCCCTTGTGTCCCATATGGTCCACCCAAACCAGGGGCAATTTCTGAGCAGCTTAGCCAGAAGTAAACTCTGAGCATCTAATGGGTGTGGCCCAAAAAACCAAAAAGGAAAAAAAAAAAGATATGAGCACTGCAGGTTGTGGCCTAAATACACAAACTATTCAATTTTCTTTTTTTTTACCGTTTACATGGGTCTGTACAACCAATATATTTATCTTTAGGACATTTGTTTTAGGGGCTGGAGTAATAGTACAGCGGTAGGGCAATTGCCTTGCACACAGCTGACCAGGGACAAGTTCAGGTTCAATTCTCACCATCCCATATGGTCCCTCAAGCCTGCCAGGAGTGATTTCTGAGCACAGAGATAGGAGTAACCCCTGAGCACCGCTGGGTGTGGCCAAAACAAAACAAAAAAGTACATTTGTTTTATATTTTCAGAATGATAACTGTCACTCTCCTATCTGGTCCTACCCTCAGCCTTAGGCACAACTAACCAAATTTCTATATTTCTAGATTTCTCAGTTCTTGACATTTCCATTAATATAATTATATTACGGGGCCAGAGCCATAGCACAGTGGTAAGGCTTTTGCCTTGCATGTGGCCAACACAGGATGGACCCCGGTTTGAATCCCAGCATCCCATAAGGTCCCCCGAGCCTTCCAGGAATGACTTCTGAGCACAGAGCCAAGAGTAACCCTGAGCACCGCTGGGTGTGACCCTGCCCCCCCCCAAAAAAAACCCTCAAAATAATAATCATATTATGTGTTCTATATGAATGTCTTCCTTCACTTACCATACTGATTTCAGGTTCAACCTCATTATAAATTGTAGCAATACTTCATTATGGCTGAATAATTTTCTCTTGTATCAATGTATCATGTGATATCCACATTTTTGTTGCTTTCAGCATTTGCAATTTATTATGCCTTCATAAACTTCAAATAAGTATTAGTTAAGAGAATTGCAGAGATAAAGAATAAATAGCAATGAAGGAAGTCATGCAGGCAAACTTTGAAAGAGAAAAATATATATATTGAGAGTCATAGACCTGATGGTAAGTCAACACACTCACTATGTATTACTGACCAGAACACAGAAGCAGCCTGAAGACACAGCAATTCTTGGAGCTGGAGCGATAGCAGTTGATAGGGCATTTGCTCTGCACTCAGCTGATCTGGGTTTAATCCCCAGCATCCATGTGGTCCCCTGAGGCTGCAGGAGTGATTTCTAGAGCCAAGAGCAATACCCGAGTACCTCCAGAAGTCCCCTCCCCTATTCTTCCTCCCCCCCCCCAGGAAAAAAAAAAAACAGCAGCTCCCAGCTAACTCCTAGCATTGAAAAGAATTTAGGCAGCAAGATAGTACAGGGGTTAAGATGCTTATCTTGCATGTGAACAACCAAGGTTTAATTCTTAGTACCCCCTGGCGTGATCCATGAGCACAACAGGGTGCTGCTCTAAAATAAAAAATGAGGGGCCGGAGAGATAGTGCAGCAGTAGAGCTTTTGCCTTGCAAGCAGCCAATCCAGGACAGACAGTGGTTCGAATCCCGGTATCCCATATGGTCCCCTGTGCCTGCCAAGAGCCATTTCTGAGTACAGAGCCAGGAATAACCCCTGAGCGCCACCAGGAGTGACCCCCCCCCAAAAAAAAATAAAATAAAAAATAAAAAGGAACTTTATGGAAAAATACATTTTTAACTAGAAATTGATTGGCTGTCTTCATTTTCTTTTTTTCTTTGTTTTTCTGTTGTGGTTTATGGGCTACATTCAGCATTGCTTAGGGCTTTTTGTTTTTGTTTTTAGACCACACCTGGCAATGCTCAGGAGTTACTTCTGGTGATTCTGGAGGACCATAGGGAATGCTGGGGAATGAACCTTGAGCAACCACATGCAATTGAAGTGTCTTACCCATTATACTATCATTCTGGCCCAGGTTTTTTTCCTAGCCTTGTGCTCACAGTCCTATTCACAGTGGTGCTCAGGAAATCATACATGGTACTGGGGACTGAAATCAGATGGACCCTACTCCTGTACTTAACACAATTGTACAGTAAATTGGACAAAAAAGAACAGTCTGAGTCCTCTTCATCTTCTATTACTCTGATCTTGGTTATCTGTATGTATGACAAACTAGAAGTGAGTGCTTTCAAGATAGTAAACCATTGGGGCCGGGCGGTGGCGCTAGAGGTAAGGTGCCTGCCTTGCCTGCGCTAGCCTTGGACGGACCCGGTTCAATCCCCCGGTGTCCCATATGGTCCCCCAAGCCAGGAGCAACTTATGAGCGCATAGCCAGGAATAACCCCTGAGCATTACCAGGTGTGGCCCAAAAACCAAAAAAAAAAAAAAAAAAAAAAAAAAGATAGTAAACCAGGGGTCTCAAACTCAATTTATTTGGGGGCCACAGGAGGCAAAGTTGGGTGGGGCCGCATAAGGGATTTCGCTTACCAAATATTCGCAATTAAAAAATCGCATTAGTAAGAAAAAATTTGCAAAAAAAAAAATTGCATTAAACATTTGCATACCCCGGTCTTTGTCTCTGTCCTATTCTAGGCACACATTGACCCTGACCCATCCGGTCAGTAATAAAGCACTTACTGGAGCAAAAAAACAAAAAACAAAAAAAAAAAACATTTGCATACCCCAAACGGAACTGCTCGGGGTATGCGAATGTTTAATGCAATTTTTTCTTACTAATGCGATTTTTATTATGATTATTCAATAAGACGCAGTCACCATGTTTGAACTGGGTCTCCTTTCATGAGGCCCTGCAAGTGAGTATATACCCCTATAATTTGTAACATCATTGCTTTGAATTTCTGGGCAACTTCATTTGTTTGATGCTGTCATCCCTAAAGGAACACCCCAATTTAACAGACTAGGCATATAACAAGATTTTACTAAACCTTCTGCAATTGTATTAATAACTAATTGGTGATACAATTAATTTCAGAAGTGAGTTTGCTATTGTTCTTTTATATATCTGTGTGTGTGTGTGTGTGTGTGTGTGTGTGTGTGTGTGTGTGTGTGTGTGTCACACCCGGCAGAGCTCAGGGCTTATTCCTAGCTCTACTGCTGTATATCACTCAGGCCCCTCTCTTTTCTTTCTTTCTTTCTCACCCTTTTTCTTTCTTTATTTTTTTTTTTTGGTGGGGGGCCACACCCGGCGGTGCTCAGGGGTTACTCCTGGCTGTCTGCTCAGAAATAGCTCCTGGCAGGCACGGGGGACCATATGGGACACCGGGATTCGAACCAACCACCTTTGGTCCTGGATTGGCTGCTTGTAAGGCACACACCGCTGTGCTATCTCTCCAGGCCCTAGTACTAGTATCTTAACTATACTTATGCGACCCTGAATAAAATGCTTAAGGAGATTTTGTGGAGTATAATCAGAAACCCCAAACAAATTGCATACATTAAAGTTTAGGAGAGGGATCCCTGGGATGACAATGTGACCCACAAATCCATCATTCCAAATTAGGCTATAAATTTAAGTATAATTCACAAGCAAATGAGGGTGTTAATTCCAGCCAGGTGTTAATTCCAGGAGCATGAGGATGATCTGCTCTCAGTTCTGGTACTGGGAGTTGAGTCAGCTGAATCTGCAGGGGGTCCTTCTCTTCTGGGTGGGTGACTCCCCATCTCTAGGAAGAAGGCATGCCTCCCCTTGCTTTTATTCCCCTGGAAGATTTACTGCTGACCTTCCTGTTTCACATTTTCCCTAGAGATTTCACCACCTTAGAAATCATTAAAGGGAAAAAAAAATCAGTAAAGGGGAGGGTGCAAAAGTTCCATTTTGTTTGGTTTGGTTTGGTTTGATTTTTGGGCCACACCCGGCTTGCTCTGCTGTGTGTTCAGAAAACGATCCTGACTTGGGGGACAATATGGAATACCAAGGATCAATCCCAGATCAGTCCTGGATCAGCTGTGTGAAAGGCAAATGCCCTACTGCTGCACTATCATTCCAGCCCCCCAAGGTCTATTTTTTTGTAACTCTGGCAAAGGACTGCAGGCTCTACCTATAAGAAGGGTTGAAATGTCATGCTACCTGGGGCCGGAGAGATAGCATGGAGGTGGGGCGTTTGCCTTGTATTCAGAAGGACGGTGGTTCGAATCCCAGCATCTCATGTGGTCCTCCAAGCCTGCCAAGAGCGAGAAAGAAAGAAAAGAAAGAAAGAAAGAAAGAAAGAAAGAAAGAAAGAAAGAAAGAAAGAAAGAAAGAAAGAAAGAAAGAAAGAAAGAAAGAAAGAAAGAAAGAAAGAAAGAAAGAAAGAAAGAAAGAAAGAAAGAAAGAAAGAAAAGAAATGTCATGCTATCTTAGCTCTTAATGAGGGTCCAGGTTTGCAGCTATCGACATCTGAAAAAGATCATATCAATTAGATAGAGGAATCAGACCTTGGATCAGTAAATGGTCCTCTCTACCCTTGTGAGAACAGAGCAATGAAGGATGCTCTTTCTGGGATGATGACACAGAAGTTAAAACAACTGAAATCGGGCCCGGAGAGATAGCACAGCGGCATTTGCCTTGCAAACAGCCGATCCAGGACCAAAGGTGGTTGGTTCGAATCCCGGTGTCCCATATGGTCCCCCGTGCCTGCCAAGAGCTATTTCTGAGCAGACAGCCAGGACTAACCCCTGAGCACCGCCGGGTGTGGCCCAAAAACCAAAAAAAAAAAAAAAAAAAAAACCTGAAATCAAAGCATCTTAGTACTACACATATTCCCTGATCACTTAGGCATCTGTGTGAGGACATGCTGCCAGTCTTCCTCAGGAAAAGCTCTCTAATGATGTGTAGCTGTTGCAGGGAGAGAAGGCTCAAAACTTCCACTAGGTTCGTAACAGCACATAAAATATGGCTCTGAGTTACTTCTACTATCTTGTCCAGCCTAAGTTCTCCCTGGTAAAATTATGGCTTCCACTATCCTAGTCAGATTAGCAACAGCATGTACAGCTTTTAGTTCCTTCAGAACCAGTCTATTATAACCAGTAAGTACACTTTCATATGAGTTACCCCAGAGGAATGGCTTTATGATAAGCCCACTAGACTACATTTAATTCAGTCAGTTACAGAAAAATAGTCTTTCTCTACACCTTTACCTTAAATCTTGCCAGATGGATAAATAACCTTGGCTTGTTTCTTTGCATAAACCCAGCAAGACTAGTGAAATCTTCATTTGGGGCACCTCATTATTTATAGAGATTTTCTAGGGATTGATCAAGGACAGGCTTATCAAGAAAGACATTCATACTTTACCAGTTATATCAGGGTTACCCAGGCTTGGCTGATGTAAAGATGTGAAGGTCAGGTCAACATGATGAGCTGGAGCTGGCTCTGAGCCACTTGTCTTCTGTCTCATTCCTCTCCAGAGAGAGATTCTGATCTCAATTCTTAATGCTGAGAGCAGAATCCAGTCAGTGCAGATCTAGACATTCCTTGATGATTTCTGATTTCCCTAGGCCAGTCTACCTCTATGGTCTTCCTAGATTAGCCAGAGTACTTGTAACAGAACCCGTTATTACTAGACATGCTGTTATCATATAACCTCAAACCCTTTCCACTCTGTTTCCCTAGCAGAGAGCTTTGGGATTCTCCAGCTGACTTTTTAAGGGTTTTTTTTTTTTTTTTTTTTTTTTTTGGTTTTTGGGTCACACCTGGCGGTGCTCAGGGTTTACTCCTGGCTGTCTGCTCAGAAATAGCTTCTGCTAGGCACGGGGGACCATATGGGACACCGGGATTCGAACCAACCACCTTTGGTCCTGGATCGGCTTGTTGCAAGGCAAACGCCGCTGTGCTATCTCTCCGGGCCCCCTCCAGCTGACTTTTAAGATAATCCTGTTTGCAGGATAATCCCCACTACAGAGAGGAAAATTTCTGCCTGTATTTATGTAAACCAACATGGTGCCATAAAGCATAAAAAAATACTTAAGGTGACAATAAAAGAGAAAAATTAGATGTTTCTCAAGCTTACAGAACACAGAGAATAATAATTTTGCATATAATTTTGAATTCCATTTGTGAAACCTTGATTTCCTGCTAATTATCATTTTCTTTTCTTTTTTTTTTTTTTTTGGTTTTTGGGCCACACCCTGTGACGCTCAGGGGTTACTCCTGGCCATGTGCTCAGAAGTCGCTCCTGGCTTGGGGGATCGAACCGCGGTCCTGTCCAAGGCTAGTGCAGGTAAGGCAGGCACCTTACCTCTTGCGCCACCGCCCGGCCCCTAGTTATCATTTTCTAAGAGCACTGTAAAATGAGTCTAGAGCATCTAAGCTCCTTTTCCATAGAATTCTTTTTCTTTTTTTTTTTTTTGGTTTTTGGGCCACACCCATTTGACGCTCAGGGGTTACTCCTGGCTATGCGCTCAGAAATCACCCTTGGCTTGGGGGGACCATATGGTGGGATGCTGGGGGATCGAACCACGGTCCATCCTACACTAGAGCTTGCAAGGCAGACACCTTACCTCTAGCACCACCTTCCCGGCCCCATCCATAGAATTCTTTATACAAAAAACATTATAGCATGGAGGTAAAGTGTTTGCCTTGCATGCAGAAGGATGGTGGTTCAAATCCCAACATCCTGTATGGTCCCCAGAGCCTGCCAGGAGTGATTTCTGAGTGTAGAGCCAAGAGTGGCCCCTGAGCGCTGCCCAAAAAAATATTAGATCATTTCTATTTTAGAGACATACTAATAACAATCCAGTTTGACCATAAAGTTTCTTTCCTTAGCACACATAGTCAAACCTTCTGCACATCCTTTAACATTCATTCTGTAATTTTCCTTCATTCCATTTTGTAACCACTGGTTACACTTTCACAGAATTCTCTTTAATATCCCCAACATTAATAAATCTATCCATTAACTTTCTTGCATAAAACACACATCTATGCTCCTTTTACTTTTCTTTCTTTTTTTTATTTTTTGGTTTTTAGTTTTGGTGCAACACCCAGTGACACTCAGGATTTACTCTTGGCTATGAGCTCAGAAATTGCTCCTGGCTTGGGGGACCATATAGGACGCTGGGATGGAACCAAGGTCCATCCTGGGTCAGTTGTGTGCCAGGTAAATGCCCTACCACTGTCTTGTCGCTCCAGCTCTCTGCTCCTTTTTCTAACCTTCTTTCTTTATCCTTCAATGGGCAGTCCTGCTGCCACATGCACCCAGCTCAGAGTACTGGACAGAGCCATTCTTGGCTCTGTGCTCTGGCCTCTTTCCGTGCCTTTTTCTGTATCCTCCTCCTAAACCAGTGCTGCAGCTCTGAGAGGGAAACTTGAATCTGCCCTCTTTTAATTTGGAAACTAAATTGCTAGACATTGCTTACAGCTTACACCTAACAGGACCAAATTGTCCTTTACAGTACTCACTAAAGATTAGTTTCCCATCTTTTGGATATTCACAATCAAGTATCATTACATTTAGAAAGCATTTACTGAAATTACTATGAATCATTGCCATTGAGATTTTCACACTTACAAGCTGTCTTAAAGCAAACATTAAGTTTGATGCCTTGTGGGGCCGGAGAGATAGCACAGTGGTAGGGCATTTGCTTTGCAAGCGGCTGACCAGAACCTATATTGGTTCAAATCCTGGCATCCCATATGGTTCCCTCATGCCTGCCAGGAACAATTTCTGAGCTCAGAACCAGGAGTAACCCCTGAGCACTGCCGGGTGTGGGCCACCCCAAAAAATGTTTGATACCTGGTGACAAAAGTAACATAAAATTGAGTTACCTTAACAATATCATGCTTTCCCATGGACTGAGCAGATTAATTAACAATATACTCTGAAAAAGCCAATCACAATAATTTGCAAAAAATTCCACCCAATTCTTTATTCTTAGAAACCACTGAAGTTGGGGCCGGAGAGATAGCACAGCGGTAGGGTGTTTGCCTTGTACGCAGCCAACCCAGAACAGATGGGTGGGGTGGTTTGAATCCGGTCATCCTATATGGTCCCCCAAACCTGCCAGGAGTAACCCCTGAGCACCGCTGGGTGTGACCCAAACAAAACAAAACAAAACAAAAACAAAACAAAAAAAGGAACCACTAAAGTTAGAGGCTATTCCTCTTCACTTGTAAGTTAAAATACTTTGGGATCCAAAGAGATAACAGGGAATTTGCCTTGTATGCGACTGATCTGGAATGAACCCGGGTTTGATTCCCAGCATCCCATATGGTCCCCTGAGCCTGCCAGAAGTAATACCAGAGCATCTCTGGGTGTTACCCAAAACCAAAAAGAAAGGAAGGAAGGAAGGAAGGAAGGAAGGAAGGAAGGAAGGAAGGAAGGAAGGAAGGAAGGAAAGATGGATGGAAGGAAGGGAGAGAGAGAGGGAGGGAGGGAGGGAGGGAGGGAGGGAGGGAGGGAGGGAGGGAGGGAGAAAGAAGGAAAGAGAAATAGAAGAAATAACCACTATTAATTATTGATGTAATACCAAAGAAAAATAGCCACATCTGAAGCCACAGCTGAAAAGGCTTTTTAAATACTGGTCCATTTTCCAAGAAAATATCTGTATGATGTCAGATTTTCTTCTTAGGTTTCAACCAATAGATGAAATGTAGAAGCTATGAGAATCCAGCTGTTTTCAATTAAGCCAGACAGGAAAAAGTTTGAAAATATGTAAAAAATTTCAATTTTCTCATAAATTTGTGCAGGGGGGAGGCAGTGCTGGGAACTGCACCTATGTTCTCACACTTGTGAACTATGCATGCTATCATTCAGCTACATTCCTGATTCCACGACAGATTCCTGAATTTTTGTTTGCATTTTTCAGTCACCCCTGGCAGTGCTCAAATTCTACTCCTAGCAAAGTTCTCAGAAATTGCTCCTTGTGGTACATACTTGGTGCCAGGCATTGAATCTAGGCCTTCTGCATCAAACCATGCATTCAGCCTATTGACTTATCTCTCCAGCTTGTAATATTTTTGCTTAATAGCTATCAATGTTTAACATATGTCCATTACACAAAAATTTTGCTGTTAGGAACTGTATTACAAATATAAGCACATTCAGTTCTGGTGCCATACCTAGTTGTGTGCAGGGAATTATGTCAGCCTTTTGCTTAGGTTTGACCCCTGACAGTACTGAGGGGACCCACTGTATTTCCAGAGATTCAAACCAGGGTCATCTTCAAAGCAATTTCCTTACCCTCTGGATCCATATATTTAAAAAAAAAAAAGAAAGAAAAAGAAAATAATCGTAGGGCCAGAGTGATAGCATAGCGGGTAGGGCATTTGTCTTGCATGTAGCTGAGCTGGGTTAGATCCCTGGCATGCTGTATGGTTCCCCTAGCTTGCTAGGTACAATTTCTGAGCACAGAGCCAGGAGTAACCCCTGAGCACCACCAAAAAAAAAAAAAAAAGAATAGTAATATTGGAGGTGAGAGAGATAGTTCAAATGGTAAAGCATGTGATCAGTGTGTATGAGAAACTTCTTCTTTGTTACCAGAACTGCTTGGTATAGCCCTGGTGTCTCCCTTAATGTTACCCCATCACCTCAAGACTAATCCCAGGCAGAACCAGCAGGCCTACATTGCCTGACAATGTATTTCTGGGAGTAGGCCACAAGCCTGAAAGCATTGGGAAGGTCCCCTAAAATATATATATAACATTGGTAGGGGCTTGCAGTCTATGTTGTCAACCAGGCTTTGATCTCTGGCACTGCCAGGAGTGACCTCTGAGCATAAATCCAGAAATAAATCCTCAGGAGAGCTGAAATGTGGCACATAAGTAAAACCAACCAACCAAACAAACAAACAAACAAAAATAATGGAGGTGAGAACTTTTTCCACTCTATAATACTATATGCTTTTATTTTTCCAAATAATTTCCTTCATATTAGCTTAAGTAAATAGCTAATTATAAATAAATAGGGGACAAAGGACTAGTACAGCAGATAGGGAATCTGTCTTGCATGCAGTCAAGCCAGATTTGATCTCTGGCATCCCCTTTTAGCTCCCCCAAGCCTCACCAGTGCTTCCTGAGTACTTCCTCGGGGTTACCCTGAGCACTGCTGGACATGGCCCCAAAAAACAAAATAATAATAAATAGCTAGCAAGAAATAAGCAATAAATAATTGGAAAATAGCTCTTGGTTCTGTACTCAGAGATCACTTTTAGAAGTGATTGGCGGAGCAAATGTGGTGCCATGATCAAATCCAGGTCAGTCACATGCAAGACAAGAATCCTACCAGATGGTCTGTCTCTCTAGCCCTCAGTCTTATCTTTTGTACAATAAACTAGTGATCTACTAAGAAAAATCAAGCAGAGGCTGGAGCAATAGCACAGTGGTAGGGCATTTGCCTTGCATGACCCCGATGGACCCAGATTTGATCCCTGGCAAACGATATGGTCCCCTGAGCCTGCCAAGAACAATTTCTGAGCACAGAGCCAGGAGTAACTCCTGTGTCCTCCCCACAAAAAAAAAGTAGTCGTTTTAGAGTGATCATGGCCATTGATACTGAATTCAAGTCCTGCTTCTCTTCTTAATAAACTTGAATTCCTGGGACCAACATCCAATGATAGGGTCCTATGATAGGAGCATAGCACTAGGAGTGAGAATGAATTGACATTTAGAATGAACTATTTGGTGACAACACACTTCTCTGCAAAATAAAACTGTTTTTATAGTAACTATGACATGAAGCAGAGAAAGAATTGTGAAAAATGAAAAATTTTGTAGAAATTTAGAAATTGAAGCAAATATATTGCCTACATTTAATTACGCCAAAAAGTCATTAAATTTTTTCCTCTTCTCCTTTTCCCTTCCAAAAGTCATCAAAAAAATTTTTTTTGGTTTTTGGTAGTCATTAAATTTTAAAATTAAAGGTTTTGTTTGTTTTTGAGTCATCCCAGCAATGCTCAGGATCTGTAGTCAGAAATTACTCCTAGCAGTGCTTGGGGAACGATAAGAGATGTGAGGGATTGAACACAGATTGGCTGCGTGTAAAGCAAGCACCCTACCTGCTGTACTATTGGCCCAGCCCCTAAAAGTAAAACTTTTGGAACTTCTAGAATAGTAGTTTAGGAACATACTCAAACACATTTCTTTCTAAAAGCAATGAAAGGCCAGAAAGATAATAAAAGGGATAAAGCATTTGCCTTGCATGAAGCTGACCTCAATTCAATCTCCAGCACCTCCAGGAGTAAACTCTGAGCATAGCTGAATGTATCCTCCCACACCCCCCACACAAAGAAAAAATAAGGATGAAATGAAGACCTATGAGCACTGACAAATGAAAAAAAAAAAAAAAAGAAGAAGAAGAAGAAATAATGAGGATGGAAACAGGGAGATCATTTGATAGAAGTGAATGCTTTGCATTTGGGATCCCCAGTTTGATTTATGGCATTGCATGGTCGCCTGAGTATCCAATATGGTTCCCCGAGCCTGCCAGGAGCGATTTTTTTTTTTTTGGTTTTTTGGGGCCACACCCGGTGACGCTCAGGGGTTACTCCTGGCTATGCACTCAGAAGTCGCTCCTGGCTTGGGGGACCATATGGGACACCGGGGGATCGAACCACGGTCCGTCCAAGGCTAGCGCAGGCAAGGCAGGCACCTTTACCTCTAGCGCCATCACCCGGCCCCGCAGGAGCGATTTTTGAGTACAGAGCCAGGAATAATCCCTGAGCACAGCCAGGTATGTCCCCTGCAAAATAAAAAACAAAAAAAAGGGGGGGGGCAAAGCAATAGCACAGCACAGAGGTAAAGTTTTTACATTGCACACAGCTGAGACGGAACCAGGTTCCTGGCATCTCATATGGTCCCTGAGCACCTCCAGGAATAACCCCTGAATGCATAGCCAAGAGTAAGCCCCGAACACTGCCAGGTGTGGGCCCTCCCCACAAAAAGAAAAATTTCCAAACAACTGAGGACAGAGCTCACTGGTAGAATGCCTTTTTTTTTTTTTAGAGTTTAGGTCACACCTGGCTGTGTTCAGAACTTATTTCTGGTTCTGTGCTCAAGGATCATTCCTAACAGTTCTCAGGGAATCATATAAGGTACCAAGGATCAAACCTGGGTTAATATGCTAGACAAGCACACTACTCACTGTATTTTCTCTCCATCTCCTAGAATGCTCATCTTAAATGTATGAGGCCTTGAGTCTAATCCCTAGGACTGCTTCACATATCCAGTGAACTCACTGATACCAATGTCACAAGAAGTTTCTGGTGGGGGCTGGAGCAGAGCACAGTGGGTAAGTCATTTGCTTTGCATGTGGCAGACCCAGATTCTATCCCTGACATCCCAGATGATCCCCCAAGCCTACCAGGAGTAATTTCTGAGTGCAGAGCCTGGGGTGATTTTTGAGCACCGTTGGGTGTGGCCTCAAAACAAAATAAAACAACAAAAAAGAAGTTTCTGGTACACTATATATAGCCAAGAGCTTGAGAATTCTGCAACCAATATGCAACCACCACAGCATTTAAGTTCTATCTCTGGCATTACAAGTTCCCCTCAGTAACTATCCTCTGAGCACCATCAGAGGTGTGGCCCCAAAATGCCACCAAAATAAATAAAAAATCAGTTTAGAGGCTGAAGTGATATGAGTAGGGCGTTAGCCTTGCACATGGCTTACCCGATTCAATCCCCAGCACCCCATATGGTTCCCGAGCCTTCCAATAGTGATTCTGAGTGCAGAGCCAGGAGTAACCCCTGAGAACCTCCAGGTGTGGCCCAAAAGCCAAAAAAAAAAAAAATTTTTTTTTTTGGTTTTTGGGTCACACCCAGTGGTGCTCAGGGGCCACTCCTGGCTGTCTGCTCAGAAATAGCTCCTGGCAGGCACGGGGGACCATATGGGACACCGGGATTCGAACCAACCACCTTTGGTCCTGGATCGGCTTGTTGCAAGGCAAACGCCGCTGTGCTATCTCTCCGGGCCCCCCCCCAAATAAATTTTTTTTAAAGATCTTCCCATGTAGGTGCAGCTCATGACATGAAGCTCACCACATAGAGTGATGAGTACAGTTAGAGAAATAACTACACTGAAAACTACAATCATATTTGTAATCACGGTGTTTAAATAAAGATAATTTAAAAAAAAAAGAACTTATTTAAGCAAGAGTCTAAATGTTTGTAAGCATAGTACTTAAATAAAGATATTAATAAGCAAAAAAAAAAGTTTTGTTTTGTTTTGTTTTTTTGGTTTTTGGGCCACACCCGGCAGTGCTCAGGGTGTGACCCCCCCAAAAATAAATTTTAATTTAAATAAAAGAAGGAAGGAGGGGCTGGAGTGATAGCATAGTAGGTATGACATTTTCCTTGCATGTGGCTGACCTGGGTTCGATTCCCCCTGTCCTAACATCCCATGTGGTCCTGTGAAAATGGATAGAGGAAGTTGGACACTAAATATACAATGTTAAATCATCTTCCACCAGGGCCAGAGCAGTGGCACAAGCAGTAGGGCTTTTGCCTTGCACGTGCTAACCTAGGATGGACCTCAGTTTATCCCCCAGTGTCCCATATGGTCTCTCAAGCCAGAAATCTGAGTAACCCCTGAGCATCAACGGGTGTGGCCCAAAAAAACCCCAAAAAAATCATTTTCGCTATAACAGAAAATTAATGTCTGAAATTGAAACATAGAGGGAAGAGCATTATCAAGATACATGAATACAGGGCCTGAGTGATAGAGTGGCACAGTGGGTAAAGTATAGGGTGTTTGGCTTGCAGGCAGTTGACCTGGGTTCAATCCTTGGCAAACCATATGGTCTCTTGAGTACCACTAGGTATGACCCCTGAGCACAGAAAACCAGGAATAACACCTGAGCACCACATGCTGTGGCCCTAAAACAAACAAACAAACAAAAAAACAAATGAAAAACAAAAGAGACTTGAATACAGATACCTGAAAAAAGATATCATAGACTGGGAAGAGGAAGCAATGTTTAAAGACTGATAAGAAAAGAATGACTAGGGTGTGGGAGTGTAGCTCAGAGGGTAGGGTTTTTGCCTTGCACTGTAGTTGACCCAGGATGGATCCCAGCATCTCCTATGGTCCCCTGAGCAACACCAGGAATAATCTTTTTTGTTTGTTTTTGGGTCACACAGCGCTCAGGGGTTCCTCCTGGCTCTAGGCTCAGAAGTCACTCCTATCAGGCTCAGGGGACTATATGGGATGCTAGGGTTCGAACCACTGTTCTTCTGTATGCAAGGCAAACACCTTACCTCCACGCTATCTCTCTGGCCCCCAACCAGGAGTAATTCATGAACACAGAGCAGGAGTAATCTGAGTGACATCAAGTGTGGCCAAAAAAACAAATGAATAAAAGAATGAGTAGGTTTGTGGGCTAGAACAGTGTGTTTGCCTTGCACACAGCCCACCTGAGTTGCATTCCAGGCACCTCATATTGTCACCTAAGCACTTTCAGGAGTGTCCCAAAAGCAAAAAACAAAAACAAAAACAAAAAAAACACAAAAAACCTAAAACTAAATTACTAGATTTCATGGCTCCAGATACAGTACAGGGGTTAAAGCAGTTGCTTTACATGTAGGCAACCCAATTCAATTCCTTGCACCACATGGTCTTCTTTTTGTTGTTGTTGTTGTTGTTGTTATTTTTTGATTTTTGGGTCATACCCGGCAGCGCTCAGAGGATACTCCTGGCTCTATGCTCAGAAATTGCTCCTGGCGGGCTCGGGGGACCATATGCTGGGATTCGAACCACCATCCTGCATGCAAGGCAAATGCCCTACCTCCATGCTATTTCTTTGGCCCCACCACATGATCTTCTGAGGGGGAAAATGACTATGCTTTGTAATAAACCTATCACCTGATTTTTCTGGGGGGCCATACCCAGCAATTATTTCAGGTGGTGCTTGGGGGTGTATTATATGGAATGCCAAGGATTGAACCTGGGTCAATTGAGTGCAAAGCTAGCATCCTATCCCCTGTCCTATCACCCCCAACTCCTTTCATACTAAAGAAGTATTTTGTCTTTGTTTGTGGTCACATCTGGCAGTTCTCAGGGGTTACTTCTGGCTGTGAACTCAAGAATTATTCCTGGCAATGCTCAGGGACCATATGGAATACTGGGTATCAAACCTGGCAAGGCAAGTGCATTGTCCACTGTTCTATTTTGTTCTATTTCTCCAGCTCCTTATACAGAAGTTTTGATTTTTTTTTGTTTTGTTTTTGGGTCACACCTGGCAGCACTCAGGAGTTACTCCTGGCTCCATGCTCAGAAGTCGCTCCTGGCAGGCTCAGGGGATCATATGGAATGCCGGGATTCGAACCATCGTCCTTCTGCATGCAAGGCAAACACCTTACCTCCATGCTATCTCTCCAGCCCCTTATACGGAAGTTTTAATTAAATATATTAAAAATTTTAGGGGCCGGAGAGATAGCATGGAGGTAAGGCATTTGCCTTTCATGCAGGAGGTCATCAGTTCGAATCCCGGCGCCCCATATGGTCCTCTGTGCCTGCCAGGAGCAATTTCTGAGCCTGGAGCCAGAAATAACCCCTGAGCACTGCCGGGTGTGACCCAAAAACCACAAAAAAAAATTTTTTTTTATATAGGAACTGAAGAGATAATACAGTATCAAGGGCACTTGCTTTGCATGCCCTAGATGCCAATGACTCAGATTATATCTCTGTCATCTCATATGATACCCCAAGTCTCACCGGGACAATAATATTTAGGCTGGGGTTTGGAGAAAAAATACATTGTATAATGTATATCTTGTGTTGCTTGCATCCGACCTGGGTTTGATTCTGAACACTACATATGGTCCCCAATCCCTACAAAGGGTGATATCTGAGCACAGAGCTAGAAATAAACCCAAAAACAAACACTGCATTTGGTCACCCAAGCACTACCTAAAGTAATCCCTGAGTTGAGTCATATTTAAGCCCTGGGCTCTCTCTACCTGCTATATTCCAAAAACCTAAACCAAAAAGAAAACCCAAACTTTTCCTTAACAGCTTTGGCATTGCATATCATGGGCATTTAATGCAACACTTTAATTTAGGGGCTGAGCAATGGCACAGCAAATAGGATGTTTGTCTTGTAAGCGGCTGACCCAAGTTCAATCTCCGGCATCCCTGAACCTGCCAGGAGTGCAGAGCCAGGAGTAACTCCTGAATGCTGCAGAATGTGACCTAAAACCAAAACAAACAAACAGAACAAAACAAAATACCTGAGGCTCAAAGAGATGTAAGAACTTGAACTCAGGTCTGTCTGATTTCCCAAATCTACATTTTTCCAATATAGCAGTTATGAATAGTTGTGATCTTGAACTAGACAGAAACATCAGGGCTAGAGAGATAGCGTTTGCCTTGCATGCAGAAAGAAGGTGCCTGCCAGGAGTGATTTCTGAGCTTAGAGTCAGGAATAACTCGAGCGCTGTTAGGTGTGACACAAAAACAAAAACAAAAACAAAAACAAAAACAAAATATCAGAGGGCTTGAGAAATAGTACAAGTAGGTAGTGTACTTGACTTGCACAGAGCCAACCTGGGTTGATTCCTGGTACACTGTATGGTCTTCAGGAGTAATTCTTGACCTCAGAGACAGGATTACAGCCGTGACCTCAGTTGAGTGTGACTTAAAAAGGAAAAAAAGGGGGCCTGGAGAGATAGCAAAGCGGCGTTTGCCTTGCAAGCAGCCGATCCAGGACCAAAGGTGGTTGGTTTGAATCCCGGTGTCTCATATGGTCCTCTGTGCCTGCCAGGAGCTATTTCTGAGTAGACAGCCAGGAGTAACCCCTGAGCATCGCTGGGTGTGGCCCAAAAGTCAAAAAAAAAAAAAAAAAAGGAAAAAGAGGATAAAAGAAACATGGGGGGGCATGGCAGGGCTGGGGCCAGAGAGATAGCACAGTGATAGGGCTTTTGCCTTGCACATAGCCGATTCAGGACAAATGGTGGTTTGAATCCTGGCATCCCATATGGTCCCCTGTGCTTGCCAGGAGCAATTTCTGAGAAAGAGCCAGGAATAACCCCTGAGCGCCACAAGTTGGGACCCATAAACCAAAAGAGAAAAGAAAAGAAACATACGGCCAGAGAGATATATAACTACTTTTTATTAATCTAAGAGGGGAGACAGCACAAAGGGCTCATGTGCTTTTTGCACACTGGAGGCCAGGGGTTTGATTCACTCACATGCATGACTCCTAAGCATTGCTGGGAGTGGTCCAAAGACAAAAACGAGCAAACATAATTTTTTTGTTTGTTTCTGAGCTGTACCCAGCAGTACTCAGGGTTTACTCCTGCCTGGCTCTGCACTCAGAAATCATTCCTGGAAAACTCAGGGGACCATATAAGATGCCAGAATTCGAACCCAGGTGGACCACATCAGGGGTGAGCCCTGAGTACAGAGCCAGAAGTCAGCCCTGAAGCCAGAGCAATAGCACAATGGATAGGGTGTTTGCCTTGCATTTGACTAACCCAGGTTCAATCACTAGCATCCCATATGGACTCAAGTCTACCAGGAGTGATTTCTGAGCTCAGATCTAGAGTAATCCCTGAGCACCGCTGGGTGTGGCCCCAAAACAACAACAACAACAACAACAATAATAATAATAATAATAAAACAGAAGTCAGCCCTGAGCACAGCTGGGTGAGACTGAAAAGAGCAACAAAGAATAGACATTCAGAGGCTTGGTAGATTGCTCAATAAGTTGAGCACATGATGAGGGAGTCACAGGCTCATTCCCTGGTACTGCATGTTTCCCCAAGAACTATTGGAGCAATATCTGAACACCAAGCTAGGATTAGTCTGTGGGCACTGCAGTAATAACCCCAGAGCAGAAACAAAACTGATTGGGCGGGGCCAGAACTGGTAGGGCATGCACGGAGCCAACCCAGGTTTAATCAATGGCATTGCATATAGTCTCTAAACCTATCAGGGGTAATTTCTGAGCTCAGAGCCTAACTCTTAAGTGCTGCTGGGTATGAACAGACACTTTGAAAAAGAAGAAAGGCAAATGGCCAAAAGGCACATGAAAAGATGCTCAACATCACTAATCGTCAGGGAGATGCAAATCAAAACTACTATGAGGTACCACCTCACGCCACTGAGATTGGCACACATCACAAAAAGGGAAAACAAGCAGTGCTGGTGGGGATGTGGAGAGAAAGGAACTCTTTTTCACTGCTGGTGGGAATGCTGTCTAGTACAACCTTTATGGAAAGCGATATGGAGATTCCTTCACAAACTGGAAATTAAGCTTCCACACAATCCAGCTATACCACTCCTAGGAATATACCCTAGGAACACAAAAATACAATACAAAAATCCCTTCCTTACTCCTATATTCATTGCAGCACTATTTACAATAGCCAGACTCTGGAAACAACCAAGATGCCCTTCAACAGATGAGTGGCTAAAGAAACTGTGGTACATATGGAATACTATGCAGCTGTCAGGAGAGATGAAGTCATGAAATTTTCCTATACATGAATGTACATGGAATCAATTATGCTGAGTGAAGTAAGTCAGAGGGAGAGAGAAAGACGCAGAATGGTTTTACTCATCTATGGGCTTTAAGAAAAATGAAAGACATTTTTAACAGTATCTCAGAGACAAGAGAGATGAGGGCTGGTAGGTGCAGCTCATGACATGAAGCTCATCACATAGAGTGATGAGTGCAGTTGGAGAGATGACTACACTGAAAAGTATCATAACAATATGAATGAATGAGGGAAGTAGAAAGCCTGTCTCAAGTACAGGTGTGGGGGGGTGGGGAGGAGGGAGATCTGGGAAATTGGTGGTGGGAATGTTACACTGGTGAAGGGGGGTGTTCTTTACATGACTGTAATCATACAACTATAATCATGTTTGTAATCACGGTGTTTAAATAAAGATAATTATTAAAAAAAAAAAAAACCTTGGGGCCGGAGAGATAGCATGGAGGTAAGGCGTTTGCCTTTCATGCAGGAGGTCATCAGTTCGAATCCCGGCGTCCCATATGGTCCCCCTTGCCTGCCAGGAGCAATTTCTGAGCATGGAGCCAGGAATAACCCCTGAGCACTGCCGGGTGTGACCCAAAAACCACAAAAAAAACAAAAAAAACAAAACAAAAAAAAAAAACAAACCTAATTGGGCATTCAGGTATCCTTGTAGAAGTAGAAGAATGTGTAGCTTTCAAGGTAGCTTAAAGAGCAAAAGTGCTTTATATGCAAGAAACCTTGGGTTTTGGCCACACCTGGTCACACCTGTGTCTGACCCAGTTCAATCTCTGATAACCCATAGACTTGTTTAACTTTTTCTTGAAAGAGAAGTAAGCTAAGTGGAAAAAAATTCATAGATATACCAATCCTACAACTGATCACACTGAGCCTTTTCGGAACAGGGACAGGGCAAGTCTCCCACTCTGCTGAAGCATAAACAGCTACGTCTACACTCCACAACTGCCATTATGATGAGCTTTTTTTTTTTTTTTTTTTTTTTGGTTTTTGGGTCACACCCGGCAGTGCTCAGGGGATACTCCTGGCTGTCTGCTCAGAAATAGCTCCTGGCAGGCACGGGGGACCATATGGGACACCGGGATTCGAACCAACCACCTTTGGTCCTGGATCGGCTGCTTGCAAGGCAAACGCCGCTGTGCTATGTCTCCGGGCCCCACAACTGCCATTATGCCAATGACCCAGCTTAATCGCTTTTCCACTAATCTCTGCCGAGACAAAAACTCCAGGTATGCCAGTTTTGTGACTGAGATCTCCGGGTGGTCTTTGGAGTCAGGGTAGGCTGTGTCTTCCCAACTCCTCTGTACTCCCAGGAGTCACAGCAGCCACCCCATGATCCAGAGCTGCTGCCATATGAGGTCATTGACCCTGCTCCACAGAGCCTTGAAGTGCTGGATTGTATGGCCACATATGCAACCACATGACACCTCCATATTTTTAACACTGACATACCAGTAGGAATGCACCAAGTTAAATGTGAAATAACTATAGAAGCCACCTAAGCTCAATAAATAAAAACAAAGAAATGCTCAACTAGAAATAAACACATTAGTGTTTATTTAGACAATTTAGACAATGACATAGTGATCCCATTGTGGGATAGACAATTTTGACTAACTTATTTTTTTTTTTTTTGGTTTTTGGGCCACACCCGTTTGATGCTCAGAGGTTACTCCTGGCTAAGAGCTCAGAAATTGCCCCTGGTTTGGGAGGACCATATGGGATGCCAGGAGATCGAACCGTGGTCCTTCCTTGATTAGCGCTTGCAAGGCAGACACCTTACCTCTAGCGCCACCTCGCCGGCCCCAGTTTTGACTAACTTTAATAAATTTCTTTTGAAATTTTATTACCATTTAGTTGTAACAAGCAATATTTTTTTTTTTTTTGGTTTTTGGGCCACACCCGTTAAACGCTCAGGGGTTACTCCTGGCTATGTGCTCAGAAATCGCCCCTGGCTTGGGGGGACCATATGGGACGCCGGGGGATCGAACCGCGGTCCTTCCTTGGCTAGCGCTTGCAAGGCAGACACCTTACCTCCAGCGCCACCTACCCGGCCCCCAACAAGCAATATTAAGTAAATTATTCATACCTACCAAGAGGCAGAATTGGGGGAGGGTGGGAAACTGGGTATAAGATTGAAAAGAATGTTATACTGGTGGTGGGATTGGTGTTGGAACATTAAATGCCAGAAATAACTGTATTATGACCTTTGTAAACCATTATATATATATTTGGTTTTGGGGTCACACCTGGCAGTGCTCAGGAGTTACTCCTGGCTCTATGCTCAGAAATTGTTCCTAGCAGGCTCAGGGGACAATATAGGATGCTGGGATTCGAACCACTGACCTTCTGCATGCAAGGCAAATACTGCTTCCATGCTATCTCTCTGGCCCCGTAAACCATGATATTTAAATACAGGAATTTATTAAATTTCTTGCATTCCTGGCATCCCGTTTGGTCCTTTGAGTTGCCAAGAGTGATTCCTGAGTGCAGAACCAGGAATAACCCCTGAGCACTGCTGGTGTAGCCCCCCCCCAAACAAAAAAATTTTAAAAATCTTCTCTAACTCTCTTGATGCCCAGACTATTATTATCAGCCAGTGTTACAGCTATAGAATCTCCTCTCTCAAGGTTCTGAGAGGGTAAGAAAATTGACAAAAACTATCTAGTAAATGGCAGACCTAATTTTTTTTTTTTGGTTTTTGGGCCACACCTGGTAACGCTCAGGGGTTACTCCTGGCTATGAGCTCAGAAATCGCGCCTGGCTTGGGGGACCATAGGGGATGTCAGGGGATCAAACCTAGGTTCCTCCTAGGCTAGCGCAGGCAAGGCAGGCACCTTACCTCTAGCACCACCACACCGGCTCCGGCAGACCTAATTTTTAAACTTAGCCTGGCTCTTTAGTCCAGTCACTTACTAAAAGCAGTTCTCACTTCCCCTTAAGGTTGAGTACAGCTGACCAGAGAGACAATACAGGAGTTAAGGAACTCATCTCACATCTGGCTCACAATTAGTTTGATCCCTAGCATCACGTATTGTTCCCCAAACACCAGCAAAAGGCATACGTGCGCACAGAGTTAGAAGGAAGCACTGCCAGATGTGCCCTCCCAAAAATTAATTAGTTTATATTTCCTGGAGTATTTGTTGATGCTATTGCATCTGTTTTCCTTTCTTTCTTTTTCTTTTTTTGTTTCTGGGTCACACCTGGCGGTGCTCCTGGCTCTGCATTCAGGAATCACTCCTGGCCATGCTCAGGACCATATAGGATGCTGAGGATAAAACCTGGGTTGGTTTTATAGAAGGCAAGCATCTTAACTGCTGTGCTATTGCTCCGGCCCCGTTTTTCTAATTTGTTTATAAAATATGACATCTAGGGAGCTGGAGAGATGGAATAGAAATAGTGTCCTTTCCATCTATGCACCACACATTGTTTCCTGAATCTTTCCCTGAGTACAGAGCTAGGAGTAAGCCTTGAATACCTTTAGGTGGGATTCAAACCACTGTCTTTCTGCATTTAGGGCAAATGCTGTGCTATCTCTCCAGCCCCTTCCTTGAGATTTTAACCAATATAACACAGAGGAATTTTTGTGCATGGGAGGTGATTTAGGGATGGGTGCTCAAGGGTTCCTCCTGCCTCTGTGCTCTGGACAATATGCAGTGCCAAACATTGAACATGCAAGACAAGCCTTTGTACAATTTTTCCAGTCCCAGAGCAATTTTTCTTACAGAGTTGAGAAAAATATCCTCCCAAAAATATCCTCCCTTCATGTTTTAGAATTAAGGATTTGGTAGTGGTCTCTCTCTCTCTCTCTTTTTTTTTTTTAAAGATGGATTCAAACTTACAAGGCTTAAGTAGTTTTGGGGAAAATGTCTAATTTACAGAAGATGGGATCAGGAAAAGCCATTCTTTACTGTGGCTGCAGTGGGAAGGTGGCAGAAAGAAATGAGGCCATGGGCATTGAGGGATGGAGGCTAAAACCTCAACAAGCTGGCTGTAAGTCCTGGGTTTCATCCAGATTTGTGAATATGCTGTTCAGAATTTGAGGAAATTGACTTCCAGAGTCATTTTTCTTGTAACTGCTTCTTTTCCTATCAAATAACTGGAGCCAACTGAGGGAAACAAAAAAGGACTTAATGTGGTGGATCCTCCACCACATGGTTGAGAAGCTTCAAAGAGGGCTCATCTACATGGTTCTGCTTCTAAATTCAGCAGGATAAGGCAATGAAAAAGAGCAGGACCATGGCCAGTTCAGTATTAGGAGGAGGACCCCTTGTGAATCCTCAAAATCTTGTTGTGGGTATCCCCTCCCCAACTCATCTATCCCACCTGAATGATCAGAATTGCCCACACCTGGAATGGGTGGGTAGAGGAGACTGCGGGGGGGGGGGGGAGACAGAGGGGATAAGAAGGGGAGTTAGAGAAGAGAGAGGCATCAGCATTAGAGATACAGCATCAGATTCAGCATCAGCAATTCAGTATCATCAAAGAAGCAGCAGCAGTGACATCACCAAAGGGAGTTAGTCAGCCTGGAAGCCAGTTAGGAAGCCTGGTAAAGCAGCTGAAAGGGAGACAGAGGCCGAGAGAGCACAGTAGGAGTAGAGAAATAGCTGCTAGGAAAAGGTTTAGTATAAGAGGCCATGTGAGGAGATGTGCATCGTAGTAGGGACTGTGAAATAACTCCTGGAACTTCATCTGACTGCTTTGTGAATCTCTCCACCCTCACCCTGCCACCTTCAGATCAGCCAGACCATAGGGGCTGCAGGAACTGGGTTGAGTCCTTACTGGCCTCACCATCCCCACACCAACTCCAGGACTCCTTAATTTATAATAAGACAACACTGTTACATGAGCATTTCTTTCTTTTCAGGTTTTTGGGTCACACCAGAGATGCTCAGGGGTTACTGGTTCTGCACTTACTAATTACTCCCATCCAGGTTGGGAACCATCCAGGATGTCAAGGATCGAACTCGGGTCATCCATGTGTAAGGCAAGTACCCTACCCACTTTACTATTTCTCCAACTCCCTCACATAAACATTCTATTAGAATATTTTTTACTTTATTTAAAGAAAATGCATGACATTGTTGACCAAAATACATTTCTTTTCTTTTTTTTTGGGGGGGGCACACCAGGTGACGCTCAGGGATTACTCCTGGCTATGCGCTCAGAAATGGTTCCTGGCATGGGGGACCATATGGGACACCAGGGGACCGAACCGAGGTCCATCCTAGGCTAGTCTGTGCAAGGCAGACACCTTACCGCTTGTGCCACTGCTCCAGCCTGAATATAATACATTTATTTTCAAAAAAAATTTTATTTTGAGGGGCCAGAGTGATAGTACAGCGGTAGGGTGTTTGCCTTGCACACTGCCCTCCCAGGATGGACCCGGGTTCGTTTCCCAGCATCCCATATGGTCGGTCCTTTTCAAGAGTGATCTCTGGGTGTAAAGCCAGTAGTAACACCTGAGTGCTGCTGGGTGTAGCCCAAAATTTTTTTTGAGGTAATAAGGAAGGGGAGGGAGTGGATAAGAAAGAGAGAGTAACAAGTAACATACTCAAGAGAGAACTCTAGCCTCTTCAAAGGCTGAGAGAGTCCTGGTACACAGCCTGGCATGAAAGTAGGTAAGTCTCAAGAGAGACATGCAGGGCACAGATGCTCAGCTACCATGTACCCCTAGGCAGTGCATGTGCTCCCATATGAACATTTTTACGAAATTTTCTCCCCCTTCCCCTTTGGTTAACCTCCACATCTTTGAATTTGTGTGTATTTAATCCAATCTCCTCTGTCAGAGGAGCCATCCACAAGCCATCCACAAGGCCTGGTGAATCCTGAATCCCATTTCCAGCTTTGATCTTGTTGGCATAATTGACAAAGAATCCCTAGGGGAGGAGGCAGCACTTAGGAGGAGTCTATTAGTGTCTGTGAAAGGGCTGAGAATAAATGTTGCTACCTGAAGTTAGGATTTAAGAGCCAGCTTCTCTGATGGCTCCTGTCCCTCCCAGATTTTCCTTCCTGTGAGCTGTGTTTTTTGAATTAACCTCAGGTGAAGAGAAAAAGTTTGGAGTTTTTCCTAAAAGAAGCTCTTTTGGTTTAAGAGTTTCCCCTGTGGGGCTGGCGAGGTGACACTAGAGGTAAGATGTCTGCCTTTGCAAGTGCTAGCCAAGGAAGGACCGCTGTTCGATTCCCCGGCATCCCATATGGTCCCCCCAAGCCAGGGGCGATTTCTGAGCATCAACGGGTGTGGCCCTAAAAAATCAAAAAAAAAAAAAACAAAACAAAAAAACCTCTCAGTGACCCTGACTCTGTTACAAGCCAGTGACAACAAAAGAGGGAGAAGGTACCCCCTACCTCCTGGTCTTAAAAGTTCCCGCTTTGAATATCAAAACCTCAGGTCAGCACAAAGAGAAGTCCTGGCCCTGCTCAAGGGAGGGGCCATATGCCCCCAACTCACTCAGGGTCTGTTTTTCTTTAAGATCCCAATAAGCTAGCCACCTCCCTTAGGTTTTATAACCCACCGTTAACTTTTATGGTTGTTTCTTTGTTGTGATAAATGTTCTCCTGAGTTAGGATGCCTGAGTTAAAATGTTTTTCTAGATAAAGACCAAAGCTGTGTCTGTGGCAGAGGGTGAGATAACACTGACATTGTACCTTTGCTGTATAAAAACTTGTGAGAATTGTGTTTCAGTGCCTTTTGCTCTGGGGTTCATCCCTTAGCACTGGCCCTGGTGTCACCCTGGCACCAGAAAGAAATCATCATTTTTACAAATTTTCATGGCTCCGTATCTCCTTGAAACGCTCCAGACGCCGCTCAAGAGAGGGGGACTAATCCCAAACCCCAACACAGGGAAAATGTATTTTCATCCATTATGGTCACATATCAAAGAGGGTTTAAATCAGAGGTCTCAAACTCGTGGCCTGTGAACTGCAAACGGCCCTCCGTACAACATTTTGTGGCCCTGCCCTAGAGGAATCTTTTTTTGTTTTGTTTTAGTTGTTTGGGTCACACCCCCCAATGTTCAAGGCTTACTACTGACTTTGCACTCAAGAATCACCCCGACTTTGCCTCCTGAGGCCCGCAGGTAAATTGAGTTTGAGACCCCTGGTTTAAATAAAGTCCAATAGTAATATGTTGCATTAAGCCCTTAGGATGGGCTTGGATGGTGGATGGATGGAGGCACCTTTCTCTGCTATCCCAGGCCACGTGGCTTTGCAACCCCCTTCAGCTGGCAGGTATCTGGGTTCAGGAAAGCTGCGGGTAAAAATCTCACTCACAGGCAGGCTTCCAGAGAGATAACATCTTTATTGGCCCTAGCCAACGTGTGGCCTATATCATAACCATTTACCCATGCTATCCTTAGCTTGCCCTGCATCTTAGTTTTTCCAGCCATGTTTTCTCCTGTTACCTCTCCATGCCAGCAAAGACCCTAATCCCTTCCGTCAAAGGCCTTATCTAACCTCCCAGAAATGGAAGGGGTCTTGCAGGTAAAGTTACACGTAGTATCCGCTCTCCAAGACCCCTCCCAGGAATGGGTGGGTCTTGTAGGTAGTTACATGTAAATCCGGGGTGGAGTCACAGTAATACATTAGACTTTTCCTAAGCAGTCATTACATAGCCAAAGATACCAATAGCTTTACATTTATCCTTTTTTTTTTTTTTTTTTTGGTGGGGAGAACACCCAGTTAGTGTTCAGGGCTTACTCCTGGCTCTGCACTCAGGGGTCAATATATGGGGGTTGAACTTGAGTTGGTACATGGATGGCAAGCACCCTAGGGCCCAGAGCGATAGCACAGAGGTAAGGCATTTGCCTTGCATGTAGTTGACCCTGGAATGGACCCAGGTTTAATTCGTGGCATTCCATATGGTCCCCTGAACCTGCCAGGAGCAATTTATGAATGTAGAACCAGGAGTAACGATTAGGCACCACTGGGTGTGGCCAAAAAAAAAAAAAAAAAAAGAAGAGACAAATACCCTACCAGACTTACTGTCATTCCAGTATCCTCATATTTTATTTTTGTTTGTTTGTTTTGGCTTGGTTTGGGTTTTGGCCACACCCAGCAGTGCTCAGTGGTTACTCCTGGCTCTGCACTCAGAAATTACTCCTGGTAGGCTTGGAGGACCATATGGGATGCTGGGATAGAACCCGGGTCAGCCTCATTTAAGGCAAACGTCCTACCCACTGTGCTATTGCTCCAGCCTCCCTCTTGTATTCTTTTTTTTGGTGTTTGGGCCACACCCGGTGACGCCCAGGGGTTACTCCTGGCTATGTGCTCAGAAGTCCCTCCTGGCTTGAGGGACCATATGGGACGCCAGGGAATCAAACCACAGTCTGTCCTAGGCTAGCGTTGGCAAGGCAGACACCTTACCTCTAGCACCACCGTGCGGGCCCTCCTCTTGTATTCTTATTCCATTAAAATTTTACAAATGAAGGGAACTTATACCCGAGGAGACTCATTATTTCATGATGATACCTTATTAATATAATCTTCTAGAGGTAGCACTCAAATTATTGGTCAAGAACCCTGGCTACAAACTTCCCTGCATTGTTCTGCTTAGTCTTCCCAATTATGTTAGAGGAAATTATTTTAAGTTAGGCAAGGAAACCGAAACTCACAGTGAAAAAACTTACTTGGGTTTTTTGTTTGTTTGTTTTTGGCTCACACCCGGCAGTGCTCAGGGGCTACTCCTGGCTCTACACTCAGAAATCGCTCCTAGCAGGTTTGGGGGACCATATGGGATGCTGAGGATCGAACCTGCGTTCGTTCTGCATGCAAGGCAAACGCCCTACTTCCATGCTATCTCTCCGGCTCTAAATAACTTACTTGGGATGCACAGCTCCAGTAGGAAGGTTAGGATTCAAATCCAGGCCTATACATACACTAAAATGCATACTTTCCCCAACAAATAGTAATGAAACATCTATTATGTAACTGATATCAATTCATAATCTGAATTTACAGAAGGATACAGTCCTTACCATTTGAATTGTTTCCATATCCTGGCTATTGGCTAACTGCTGCAATGAGCATAGAAATATATATTTTATTTTTATTTTATTTATTTATTTATTTATTTATTTTTTGTGGTTTTTGGGTCACACCCGGCAGTGCTCAGGGGTTATTCCTGGCTCCAGGCTCAGAAATTGCTCCTGGCAGGCACGGGGAACCATATGGGACACCGGGATTCGAACTGATGACCTCCTGCATGAAAGGCAAACACCTTACCTCCATGCTATCTCTCCGACCCCAGAAATATATATTTTAAATTTGAGAAGTCTCCATACTGTTCTCTGAATCGGACAACACTCCTACCAAGAATGATTCAGAGTTCCTTTTGGGCCAGAGAAATAGAACAGTGGGTAGGGCTCTTGTCGTGCATGAAGCTGACCTAGTTCAGTCCTTGGGATCCCATATGGTCCCCTGAGCATTGTCAGGAATAACTCCTGAATACAGAGTCAGTAGTTACCTTTGGGCATCGCAGGACATAGCCCAAAACCAAAGCAAAATAATCAAAATCTCTTTTCCACCACATCCCTGTTAGCACTGTTAATGCAGTTTTTTAAATCATTGTCCCTTTTTTTTGTTTGTGAACTATAACTTTCATGTGTGAAGTTAATTTTTTTTTTTTTTTTGGTTTTTGGGCCACACCCGGTTTTGCTCAGGGGATACTCCTGGCTGTCTGCTCAGAAACAGCTCCTGGCAGGCACTGGGGACCATATGGGACACCGGGATTCGAACCAACCACCTTTGGTCCTGGATCGGCTGCTTGCAAGGCAAACGCTGCTGTGCTATCTCTCCGGGCCCTGAAGTTAATTTTTTAAAAATTGGGCTTGAAGGGGGCCAGAGCGCTAGCACAGCAGTAGGACATTTGCCTTGCATGAGGCCAACCCAGGATAGACAGTGGTCCATAGTTTGCATTCCAGCATCCCATATGGTCCCACTTGGCTGCCAGGAGCAAACTCCACAGAGCCAGGAGTCACCCCTGAGTGCCACCAGGTTTTACCCAAAAACAAAATAATAAAAAAAAATTGGGCTAGAAAACATCTAATCTCTTGTGTTCATTTCAGCACTATCCACAATAGTCAAAAATCTGGAAA